>NW_018745195.1:600000-757353 GCF_001683475.1 Chenopodium quinoa
CCATGTTAGCAGACCAGCCATACTCACCAGTGACCAAACAGCAGGGAGAGTCAACAACACGGTCAGAGACGATAACCTTCTCAACCTTGTCTCCAAGAACATCCTTGATGACCTTGCACAGACCCTCAAATTTCTCCTTTTGTTCCTCACTTTTCTTCTTCTCATCCTCGCTCTCATCAAGCTTAAGTCCCTCCTTGGTGGCAGAGACCAACTTCTTTCCCTCAAACTCCTTAAGCTGACCAACTGCATACTCATCGATAGCATCAACCATGTATAGGACTTCATAACCCTTCTTCTTCAGCTTCTCAAGGAAGGGAGAGTTCTCAACAGCCTTCTTGCTCTCACCAGTGATGTAGTAAATCTCGTTCTGGCCCTCCTTCATTCTGGTCACATAGTCCTTAAGGCTGGTCATCTCCTCACCGCTCTTGGTTGAGTGGTATCTCAGCAACTCAGCAAACTTGGTTCTGTTGGTAGAGTCCTCGTGGATTCCAAGTTTCAAGTTCTTGGAGAAGGCCTCGTAGAACTTGTTGTAGTCTTCTTTGTTCTCAGCAATCTCAAAGAATAGCTCAACACATTTCTTAACAAGATTCTTCCTGATGACCTTCAAGATCTTGTTTTGTTGCAACATCTCCCTGGAGATGTTAAGAGGAAGATCCTCAGAATCAACAATACCCTTCACAAAGCTAAGGTACTCAGGGATCAAATCTTCACAGTTGTCCATGATGAAAACACGGCGAACATAGAGCTTGATGTTGTTTGGCTTCTTCTTTGTGTCAAAGAGATCAAAGGGTGCTCTCTTGGGCACAAAGAGGACAGCCTTGAATTCTAGCTGACCCTCAACAGAGAAGTGCTTCACTGCCAAGTGCTCTTCCCAGTCATTGGTAAGGCTCTTGTAAAAAGCAGCGTACTCCTCCTTTGTAATCTCCTCTGGCTTCCTCATCCAGATGGGCTTTTGCTTGTTAACAACTGACCATTCATGGGAGACCTCCTTGATCTTCTTTTTCTTCTTCTCTTCTTTCTCTTTTTCCTCATCAACATCCTCTACTTTACCTTCCTCGTCTTTCTTCTCCTCTTCATCCTCGTCATCAGAAATCTCCTTCTCAATGGTCTTCTCAATCCAGAGAGAAATGGGATAGCTGATGAACTCAGAGTGCTTCTTGATTAGATCCTTGAGGCGACGCTCTTCAAGGTACTCTTGTTGGTCCTCCTTAAGGTAGAGAGTGATTTTAGTACCCCTGCCAAGGGGCTCACCAGTTGTGTCCCTAGTCACTGTGAAGGAACCACCAGCTTGGGACTCCCACACATACTGTTCGTCATCATTGTGCTTTGTTGTGACAATAACCTTCTCGGCAACAAGGTATGCAGAGTAGAACCCAACACCAAACTGACCAATCATACTCACATCAGCTCCAGCTGCCAAAGCTTCCATGAACTCCTTTGTTCCAGACCTGGCAATAGTACCCAGGTTGTTCACCAAATCTACAGACAAAAATTCACAATCAGTACACTAGTAAGTCAAAACACACAAACTAAAAAGTACAAAAGACCACAGCATAATTATACAAGTAACAAATAGGATTAACTAAAACTCACCAGCCTTGGTCATTCCGATGCCACTGTCAATGATTGACAGGGAGTTGTTAGCCTTGTCTGGCACGATGTGAATAAAGAGTTCTGGCTGTCCATCGAGCTTACTTTTGTCTGTCAAGCTCTCAAAACGGATCTTATCCAAAGCCTAAAGAGACGGTAAGAAAATCATTAGATTTATATTCAGCACCTATAGTCCACATGACACTGACTTTGACAATTTAGACAAAAATTAAATAGGAAAGGACCAATTTAATAAACAAATTACTTCACAATCACTCAACGTGCTGCAAAAATCAAAAGCTGAACTTCACTCAGACAGCTAGAATAAAAGTATTCTCAACCACGCAAAAACAATTAATCATCACTCACAATTATAAGCGGTTTACAAAGCATATACCAGAACAATACTTAGCGTGATTGAATAAGCTATCAATACAAGAAAAAAGACAATTGGAATAATAATATCTAAATTTCCGATAAATAATTGGAGTATTTACATCTAAATTTTTCACAATTTAGAATTACAAAACAATATGCAGAGATCTACATAACTGTAAACCAATACATGCTGTTATATAAGAAAGCTCCAGGCAATCATATAACATGAACTGCACTCATGAATGTTGACACAATACAATCAGAACACCAATAAAAGGCAATCAGAGTAACAAACACAATCAGAACAACAATAAAAGGCCATCAGAACATCATGATCATATCAGACGATGTATTCTAATATCATCCTGCCTCGGAAAATCTAAATCAAGCAACATCACTACACTCTAAATCTTCACTGATACAATGAATTCAAATCTTAGGTCAAACCACAATTGAATTCAGATACTAATTTTGTTTGCAATTTCTTAATTCATACAATTTAAAAACAATTCAATCACTAAATTCTAATTGTAGCCGTTGCCGCAACCACCTAATTACATCAACATATTCACGGATCGAACAAAAAGCATCATAAAACATGAAATTAATATAAAATCACATATCAACTACTCGATTGCAATGATCTAGATCAATACACATGAGGTCAAACATTCACAAAAATAAACCATTTCTCGCAATATAAACGCCTAAAAGCAAAATGAAAAGCGAAAATTCAACTCCAAAAACACAAAAACAGCATCATACATCAACATCAAAACCTAATTCAAAATCTAAAAACAATACAGTCCAGAATCAACAACATATAATGTAAATCGCACATCAAAAAACCGTGAAATTAACAATTAAATCTACAGAAAGAGCAAAAAAATGGAGAGAAAATGGAATCATACATCGGAAGAGTTACTGATAAGCTCACGAAGAAAGATCTCCTTGTTACTGTAGAAAGTGTTGATGATGAGACTGAGAAGCTGGTTGATTTCAGCTTGGAAGGCAAACGTCTCAGCTTCCGCCATTGATGAGATTTCTCTGACCTCGAGATCGAATTTGAAATGAAGAGAGAGAAATTGAAGAAAATGAGAAGTTAGGGTTTAAGGAGTAGGAGGCGGAATAAGAAATAAGAATGGAGAGCCAGTTAGTTTTATAGGGTAAAGTATTAGGGTTTCTAGATCCTTCTATTTGAACGTGAAGCTTAGGAAATCTCGGAGCGGAATTTTCTTTTTTTCTTTTTTCTTTTTCTTTTTCTTTTTTTTTTAGGGGGGAGTTGATGTGATGGTAAGAAGGTGATGGTTGGGATATTTTTCTCATTATTAATTAAAGGTTAAAAAAAAAGTGCAAATTGAACAAATGATTGATGCAATTGGGGATGAGGTTGCTTCATAGCTAGGTAGATCATCCTTCTTAATTTTTTAATGAAAAATCGACTATCACGATGAGGTTGTCTTATTTATGATTACATTATTTATATCAATGAAAAAAACAAGTGTTTGTTAGGCATTTTAAAACCTTACATTAAGATCTTATTTTAGTTGGGCCAATCTATGGTGTACCGGTTGTTATGCGAGAATGGATGTGCTTAGACGACTCTTGGAACTCGTCTTTGCGCCCTTCGTTCAAAATTTCTTTTAAAAAAAAGAAAAAAAAAAAAGACTTTAGAGCAAAGTTCGAAAGAGAGGTTTATTAGTTTGATTGACTTGCCCTCAATAAAAAATATTGAGCTATTTCAATAACTACTATTGAGTATTTTGTATATTACAAAAAAAAAATGGAGTACTATGTAATAACAAAGAGAGATGTCTGATCAATTAAGAGGTATACTAAGAAACGCAAGGTTTGGGAGATTCAGTTAGGATTCTCTGTACCTTACAAAAAATATATACATAATAATAGAAAATTAATGAAAGGTGTTTGCTTGGTTTCCCCTTTACAAAACTAACCTAAAACGTACAGTTGTTATTGTCATTCACAAAAGAATAATCATTGGCGTAGAGTTCCTCCATTTCACAATTATTAATTCATATTATATACAATTGATTTTTTTTAAGCTCGTGTATACGTTTTATATATACTAGGATAGCCAACGCGGGCGTTGCGCGCGGGGTGACTTGCCTTTTCGGGTTAATTTTTCTTGGCTTGTGTTTGAACTTCACATGGAATTAATTACACATGATTTAACAAGCTCAAAAGTTAACAAATAAGTAGAAAATGAAGTTGGACAAAATGCTTCTAAGAATTTAGCTCTGCTAAACCTTTGCTAGCTCCACTTGTAGCCTCTTTGTCCACCCTTGATAATTCCCTTGAATCCCTTCTTGCTTTCTTCCCCTTTTCACCATAGTCAGTTTGGTTTCCTTTCTTCCTAGTACATCTACTTCGGCACAATCATAGATTAATTTCATTAGTCTCAATGTCTTTTAAACACAATTATGGGTAAGTCGTTAATTTTGACCTTCACGAAATAAAGAAAAAAAACGCTCACATAAAGCAACAACCTTTCGTTGTCCGGTGACTAGTGTTGTCATGTAATTAAACCAAAACTCCCATTAAATATAAAATTTTTAAAATTTTATTATTCCATCCTCCATTTAATTTCTAATTAATTAATGGGTCTTTCAAATCCATCCATCTAATGGAATCACCAAGCTGAGATAGAATTGCTAGGAAGATTATGAGATAGAACAAGAAAAGACAAATAACCAAATTCATCATTTTTCTTATTATCATTCACTATTCAACTTTCAGGCAATTAATATCATTTTCATGTACCTACATTCGATTAACACTCCACATCCTTGCTAAAGCCCCTCATTTGCCTCCCCTTAAAATACTACAATAATATTACAAATGAGCTTAACAGTACTACTTAAATTTGGTAATACATTTTATAATTTGAAGTTAATAGCAAATGGAAACTTGTAGATGATAATCAACTCAATCTTCACATAAAAAATGTGACTGAAAGCTCTTAAAATTATACTAATTTGTACTACAATATTTAGGGGTGAAACTTTAAGAAGCATATTAACTTTATAAATATATGACCAATTAGAAACTTATTTAACTAATCATCAAAAAAACAAATGAGATGAGCAAAGACAACAAAATTATTGGGCGAAACCACAAATTCGAAGACAGTGAAGCTTCTATTATAGAGAATGAAAAATGGTATGAAGTAATACGAAGTATATACAAAGTACAGATAATTTACAATATACTCCCTCCGTTTTTAAATATTTGCTCCACTTTCCTTTTTCAGCCATTTTTAAATACTTGTTTCATTTCCTTATTTGGAAAGCATTTACAATATTTAATTTATTTCTCTCACTTAGTGGACCCAACATAAATTATATTTTATTAATTTCATATTCTCTCTCCTTCAATTCTCTCTATTATTTTTTTCTTTTTACAACTTTTTATTCTTCCACCTACCTCACTACCTCCATATATTATTACTTTATCCAATTTATCCTAAAACCCCGTGCATGAGAAATGGAGCAAATATTTAAAAATGGAGGGAGTATTATTTAATACTACTTTCATTTCCATATTAGTATAATAAAAAAAAGAAGAACAAATCAAAGGATAACAAAAAAAAAACCAAAATCAAACTAATCAATCTCCAATAAAATGGGCAAACATCGACCGCGAAAAGGTCCTTCCTTGCTATTTCTTCTTTTTTAATTTCCACTATTTCTTGGACTATTTCTTGGTATTGTCAGCTTTTCTTGACTCCAATTTGGTTTTAATTGTTCTTGATTCCCCATTTGATGTTAATCGTTCTTATGTAATTTTGGGATTGTGGAATTAAGTATATCAATGGAGATGGTGAACAGAGATGGAGAAGAAACAGAAAGTAAAATGTTCAAGAGTAATCAGTACTTCAAGGAAGGTGAACAGAGAAAGGAGAAAGAAAGCTCAAAACTCATAAATGGTTAAGGAAATGTACGGACAATTTCCCAATGAGAAAGTGTAAGGAAAATTTCAAAATTATATATGGGGGTAAGAAGGTAAACAAACATTTTAAGGGGTATAATAGTCCGTGCACTATTTATAAGAGCAATCTCCTACTTTATATAAGGTAGGGATACTTGTATATGTATACAACATTTTTTGGGTATTAAATTGGTCCTTAACCCATTATCTTAGCCTTTTGGTTGAAATGATTGTTAAACAAATACTAACCATATTTTTGGAAAAAAAAAAAAAGAAGTTAACTATACGAAATTAATCTAAGACCCTGTTTGGTAAAATTAGTAATAGTGGGTAGCTTATAATAGTTGAACTAGTTTTAAGGCCCGAACGATGCCTCGAGTTAATGCATTAATTCCATAATTGAAATCCTTATTTATATTTAATTTGAAGAATGACATATAATATAGTAACTAGTTATTGGCTCGGGCGATGCCTCGAATCATTATAAATTTATGATTATGTGAGTTTGATCAAATTTAAATTTAAAGAGGTTGATTTTCAATGATATTAATAAGTGAATGAAAAAAAAAATTAACATTTTTTCTTAATTTTGCATCAATAGAATGAATCGCATCTTTGTTATTTTGATATCCATGCTACTGATATTATATTCCGTACTCTATAACTACAGTTTTATCATTAAATGCACATGTTTCTTTTTGAAAAGGACTTAAATTTGTTTATATAATATCATGAGTGATATTATGTAACTTGTAATGAAATTTCAATTGAATAAACAATGCTATAAAAATGACCAAGTTGTTTACATATAATAGATAGTTGTTTAAATTGAAAGTTTAAATATATGAAGAGTTTTTCTTGTAGAATAAATTTTATTAATGCTTATTGTTAATTATTGCTAAATAATATGATAATTATAATTATAGTGATTGGATAGACACAATATATAATAATATAGCTTATATGAAAGGTTTTATGAGGCTTGCCATGTCATTACTAATGTGGCGCCAAGTCATGATGAGAGAAGGTGACACATGTTTCGGGGTTTTCTGATGTCCTGCGGGAGAGTTACAATTCCGAGACTGGAACCGGACGCCTGTACCTGCAAAATAACGGAGACTCCTGAGAGCTCCGCCTCCAACGGTCAAGTTAGTACCTGATTAAGGAGTAATTAATACAGAAATTAAAGTAATAAGGTCTCTCTAGGTGAGAGTATTTAATGTAGGTAATCTGCTTTGCTAGCGAGATCAGCCGGTTATTAGTGTGTTCCGTAAATTATTCGGTCCCTCGATTAATGAGGATTAATCGAGTATTTATAGCCTTGGGAAGCGTGCAACTCTCTAGGTTTAAGGTAAACCTAGGGCCGATCGGGCTTCTAGACTGAAATGGGCCTTGATGGCCGGTTGTCCCATTTGGCATGGGTGGACACGTGGCGTGTCTTAAGTGGTCCGTGGAGGACGCGTGGCGGAACCTGGTTGGTCCACTTGTCAAACGGCGCTTGGTGGATAAAAATCCCCTAATCATTTGCCCCTCACAGGTGGCACGCGACTGGTCACGTGTCGCCTGTGACAGGCGTCGCACGGTGACAGGCGACAGCCCGTTACAGGTGTCACCTTGCAGACGGCCGGGAGACTCTCCCGCCCAAATTTGAATTCGGAAGCGACCCTTCGCCTTCTCATTTTGCCTATAAAAGGAAGTGCTGACTTCGGTCATTTTCACATTTGAGAATTTTTGCGAGAACATTCGGACCCCTGAACTTGCTCTGACATTTTCGGACTTTTTCTGCCTACCGCCTGTTCTGACAAGCCGACTGACCCGAACTTTCAGGACTTCATCAACTGTCATCCATTCAGGTAACTCAGTTCTCTTACTCTTAATTTTCTTTTTATTTTTTGAAATGGCACCATGGAAGCACACGACACGCCCTAAGTTAGTGATCAGCCGGTCACCGGGGACGGCTGAATCTAGGACTAGGAGTGCCGCCTGCCCTTTTCTGGACCCATCTTTGCCCTTTATACAAAGTCCGACTGAATCTGTGTCTATGCAGAACGTGATGGCCAGAACAAAAAAGACTGCTAGAATATCAAACTCAGACGGCTCCTCCCAAAGGGTACTCCTTAGCGAAACATCTGACCAGGCGCCAGATGTGGAACGAGGCGACTGTCAAGCTGACAGTTCTGAGAGAGGGACCAAGGTGTTCCCTTCTCATCTAACCGTGGACATGTCTAATTTACCTTCTGCTCCTTCTAAGGGAGAGGAGGCGGGCCCCTCTAGGAGAGGGGAGGAGTCGTCCTCTTCGGACTCGTCAGGGGACGAGTCCGATTCCAGCTCTTCTGAGCATAGTTCTTCTGACTCAGAAGAAAAACATAACCGCCTACAAGAGGCGAGAAGTTCCCATGCAGTGGAGAAGGGGGATAATTGGGCAGAGCCGTCCGCCTCTTACAGAGAGGAAAACACCCCCTACTACTGCAGGGTGCCCCGGGGCCGGATCGCAACCATGCGAGACAACGTGGCGAGCTTTATTGCTAACCACAAAATGGGCCCGGAGTATTTACTGTTTGTGCCGGATCCAGAAGATACTGTCGTCTGGCCGGCTGGTACCAGCTATGGTGACGGCTGTTTTGGCTGCTATGTGGCGGCCATCACAGCTGGTCTGCGCTTCCCATTACATCCGGCTGTTCAGCGGATTTTAGATGGGTATGATCTGGGGTTATGGCAGTTAGCCCCCAACTCTTGGGTAAACGTACTCGGCTATGTGGCCGGGTGCGAACTGAACGGGGTGGAGCCAAGTTTTGAGGCTTTCGCCCACATGAACTATCTCAGCCGGACCCCTAAGTCGGGAGGTACCGGCTGGTATCAACTAACAAGCCACAGGGGTTACCTCATGACGAGAGGTAAGGCAAACAAATGGAAGGATTGGCGGAACACCTTCCTTATTATCGAGAGTTCAGACACGGAGCTGAACAAACGTTTTAACAAGTGGAACAGGGATCCGCCTCTTCTTGCAGGCGGCCGCAGCATGCCGCCTGTTCCCCCTAAGGCTAAAAGAGAGATCCTAGACAAAGGACTCTTCAAAGTAGAGACTAGGGTGAACTCTACTTCAGGGGTACGAGAGCAAGTACCCCTACACTGCGTCCCGAGCTTCAAGTGGCTCTATGATGAGTACTTCTTGGCCGCCTGTGGCCTCGGCAGTCGGTGCTCTAGAGGTAGCCGGCCTGACGAATACTCTGTTTTCTCACGCCTTGTTTACTTGGGATTTTTACTAACTTTGCTGTTTATTTCTTTCAGCCGACGCCATGAGTAAAATAACAGCATCTAAGACTGCGGCGGCCATGCTGCGGGTTTCACTAATGAAGCAGTCGTACGCCGACTCCCCCAGCAAGGAGGCACCCTTGGTCAGCTTTGAAAACTCTTCCCCTTTAAGTTGTATTATGCATATACTAACTCTTTTTGTTTTCAGTCTGGCACTCCAAGGGCTTCTTCCTCGCAACAGCCGGACCCCAAGGCCCGGAGAACGACTGTTGCAAGCTCTCCTGGGTCTTCCAGGAAAACAGTGGCGGCTGAGAAGCAGCCGGCCACTTCCTCAAAAACCCAGGCGGGGCCGCCTAGATGTATGGACACTTGCTTGTAAAAACTCACTCTTGCTTCCTTCTTGATTAGGTCTAACTTGTTTTTCCTTTTGCTTAATGCAGCCGGCCCCCAGGGACTTGACTTGGTTGAGGTAGCCAAGTCAATGGTTAAAGTAGTTCCTCCCTCTGACAGGGAGGCGGTCAAGGGTGCCGGCACCCTTGACCTCGATGGAATTTCGGGGATCCTAGCTGAGGTATACCCTTTTGAAGTTCCAGGACGCCTGTTAACCCTTATGATTGGAAACTGACGCCTGTTTTTCTTTGTACTTAGGCCCTGCTCCGAGTCAACAGCCTTCGCAAGCCGATTGATCGGAAAAACAAAGAGGTAAAGGCCGCAAAGGCTATGGCCGCCTCCAGCTGTGATAAAGCAATGTTTCAAATTGCCCAAAATGAAGTACTGACCATTGATCTTCTTTATTATCAGGCGCAGGCGACCGCCGCTGTTCGGGCTCAGCTAGAGGCGGCCCAAAAGAAGGTTGACGAGCTGGAGGGGACCGTCACCAAACTTAAAGCCGAGCTGAAGCCCCTTCGTCAGAAAATGCACTCTTACGAAGCCATGGAGAAATCTTTGGCTAACGTAAAAGAACGCCTGGTGAACCAGGAGAAGAGTCTTACCCAAGAGCTCTCGGACAAGGCCGAGCAAGAGAAACAAGAGCTCGTCCGGGAGATGGTGGAAGACTCCGCCCAAATCCAACGCATGACCTGGGAACGACTGTTCCCCAGTGCCGACTTTGCCTCATGGGAAAGAACGTACCGCCAGTGTTCGGAAATATATAATCAACAGATCCTGGCGGCTGCTGAAGAAGAGGCGATGGACGGTGCGTTGGAGGAGGAAGAGCCGGTTGTGGCGCTTGTGCCACTTGGGGGAAAGGCATCAAAAGATGATGCAGCGAAGGCCGAGTCCAGCAAGAAGAGTGCTGACCAGGCGGCTGCTGCTGATACTGAACTGCCCCCTTCTTAAGCTTTAAGTATATTTTTTCTTTTCACGGCCTGCGTGCCGTTTGCTTTGTAATTACCCGGCCAGGGGGCCGGGGTTTTGAATATTCTGCTGGTCTTTTATGGCCGGCTCATTTTAATCAAATTTGTCTAAGTATTTGAAATTTGCTCACTAGACAGACTGTTGTGTATGGCCGAACGTTAAGACAGGTACAAATAGTAAGTATGCCGCCTATGCCCCTGGACGACTGGTTGTCTGTTTCCAGGATAGATGATCAGTCGGCCATTTAATCAATCGGTATTCGAACTCTTTATTCAATTTGACCAAGTAAATAGAATTACCAAGTAGCCAAGGAATTTAAGTAGGAAAACAAGCGGCGGGTACCGGTTGTTTCCCTTTATTGCCAATGTTGGCCTCTAATTTGTTATTTGTTAACCTAGCAAGAGTATTGGTTGAGAGCCTTTGTTTATTAAAAACAAGTGGACGACTCGTACCTTTTAGGCTCAGTACTAAGTTTGAGTGACTATTAAGTTAACATAGGAGTTACTTAGTCTTCGTCACAATCTTGATTGAGTAGTAAAGGTATCAGGCGGCGTAGGCCGGCTAGACCCCTTGATTTACCAATGTTTGTTGGCTATTTACTCAATAGGTTATCCAGTAGGAATAGGGGTTCGAGTGCCCTTGTTTGTATAAAACAGGCGGACGACTCAAACTTTTTAGGTTCCATACCAAATTTGAAGGAGTGACTATGAGTTAACTTTGGAGTTACTCAGTCGCCGTCACTTTTGTTTGAGAAGTAGAGGTACCAGGCGGCGTAGGCCGGCTAGACCCCTTTATTCGCCAATGTTTGTTGGCTATTAACTCAATAGGTTATCCAGTAGGAATAGGGGTTCGAGTGCCCTTGTTTGTATAAAACAGGCGGACGACTCAAACTTTTTAGGTTCCATACCAAATTTGAAGGAGTGACTATGAGTTAACTTTGGAGTTACTCAGTCGCCGTCACTTTTGTTTGAGAAGTAGAGGTACCAGGCGGCGTAGGCCGGCTAGACCCCTTGATTCGCCAATGTTTGTTGGCTATTATCTCAATAGGTACCCCCTGCATTTATCCCAAGTAATACAGGCGGTCATCTGACTCAGATGTCAACTGCTACCACTGGTTTGGTTAGTGATAGAGTTATCCTTGTCTCAAAAACGGCTACGTGGTTGCCCTTTGGGACAGTCGTATAGGTGCCGTGTAATTAGTTTATAGAACAATGTTCCACCCAAAAGGGAGCTGCTCTCTGCGACGAATTTCATCCGAATGGATGCCGCCGGACGCCTGCTATAATGTTGGGACAGGTCGGATTAGTTTTTAAAAGTTAGATCAGTTGACTAGGCGCCTGGTCTGATCATTCGGCCGGTGGCCTTGGTAAGTTCTTGGTGAACGTAGGTGCTAAGTCAAAGAAGGGTAGCCGCCTGTTAGGCACAGGGTCGGCCAGGCCCTAATCTTTTTAGCTAAGTATTGTGAGTAAAATACTCAATGGAGAGTAGCCGACTGTAAAGGTACAGACGGCATGCCCCTCTGATGATAGAGTGAAAAAACTCAATGGAGAGTAGCCGACTGTAAAGGAACAGACGGCATGCCCCTCTGAAGATAGAGTGAAAAAACTCAATGGAGAGTAGCCGACTGTAAAGGTACAGACGGCATGCCCCTCTGAAGATAGAGTGAAAAAACTCAATGGAGAGTAGCCGACTGTAAAGGTACAGACGGCATGCCCCTCTGAAGATAGAGTGAAAAAACTCAATGGAGAGTAGCCGACTGTAAAGGTACAGACGGCATGCCCCTCGTAATACAAAATTGAATAGTAAGTGCCAACTTTATTAAGTAGCTCTTTACTTTACATCATTCAAAAGAAATATTTCTTAAGGTTATCTACATTCCAAGTTCGAGGCAACGGTTGTCCGTCTGGTGTTTCCAGACGGTAGGTACCGTCCCTGACTTCCGCATAGATTCGGTAGGGTCCTTCCCAGTTGGGAGTTAGTTTGCCAGACTCGTTAGCCCTACCAACTGCTTCCATTTTTCTAAGTACAAAGTCCCCTACTTTGAGTGGACGCCTGTGCACTTTCTTGTTGTATGATCTAGTCATTCTCAGGCGGTAGATTTCATGGCGCAAAACAGCATTGCCCCTCTTTTCAGGAAGTGAATCTAATGCCAGGCGCATAGCTTCCCAGTTTGCCTCTTCGTCATATAGCATTACTCGAAGAGTCGGCTCGTAGTGTTCTATTGGAAGAACAGCTTCTGCACCATAAGTTAGGAGGAATGGAGTTTCTCCAGTCGCCCCTTTTTCAGTCGTCCTAATGGCCCAAAGAACATGTGGTAGTTCATCTGCCCATAGGCCGCCTGCTCGTTCAATTTTTTTCTTGAGACCGTCTGAGATGATTTTATTAAAGGCTTCTACCTGGCCGTTTGCTTGTGGACGGCCGACAGATGCAAAGTAATGTCCAATTCCTTGGTCTCCCAACCAGCTTTTGAGAACAGGCGTCTCAAATTGGGGACCATTATCAAAAACCATAGACATGGGAACCCCGAACCGAGTGATGACGTTTTTCCAAATGAATGAAATTACATCATTCGTCTTGATTCCCTTTACAGCCTCCGCCTCTACCCATTTAGTGAAGTAGTCAACGGCAACAAGTATATACCTTCTGCCGCCTGTAGCAGGCGTATATGGACCCAGAATGTCCATGCCCCACTTAGCAAACGGTAGTGGGCTGTGAATGGTAGTGAGGTCAGTAGCCGGACGGTGAATTAATTTGCCAAACCTTTGGCACTTGTCACATTTTTTCACCATCTCCATTGCATCTGCTTCCAAAGTAGGCCAAAAGTAGCCCTGCCGCCTTGCCCTTTGAGCAAGCATCCTACCACCTATATGGGAAGCACAGAAACCAGAGTGAAGATCATCTAGTATCTCTCGTCCCTTTTCAGGAGTAACACACTTTAAGAAAGGTTGAAGGTGCCCCCTCTTGTGCAGTTCCCCCTGTATCATTTCAAAACAGGAGGCTCGTTTTTTCAGTGATGCCGCCTGTTGAGGATCATCCGGCAGTGTACCGTTTGTCAGATATGCCCTGATTGAATCCATCCAGGTTGAGCTTCTGTCTAGAATTCCAATAGGATTTTCCTCGATGCTTCTCTTCTCCATTACTTCCCAAAACACAGTTCGAGGAGTATCGGAGGAGGCGGATGATGCTAATTTCGAGAGTGCATCTGCCTGGTTGTTTTCTGATCTCGGTACTTGGATCAGATGGAAATCCTCAAGGGAGCCGACTGCTTGTCGGACCGCCTGTAAATATTTGATCATGGCCGGATGTGTTGCTTCGTATTCGCCATTGTACTGACTCACTATCAGTTGTGAATCAGAACAGGCGTCTATTTTCCTTGCCCCGGCCGCCTTACACATGCGGATCCCGGCTAGTAAAGCTTCATATTCTGCCTCATTGTTTGAAGCCTGGAAACTGAAGCGTAGAGCATACTCGAACCTGTCGCCCTCTGGAGATTGACATACGACGCCTGCTCCACAACCGTTTGAAGTAGAGCTTCCGTCCACATATACCTTCCAGACTTGGTCTGGAACTTGAGAGTCAGGAGGACGAGTCATCTCTACAATAAAGTCAGCAAAGGCTTGCCCCTTCACTGCTTTTCTAGGCTCGAAAGTAACTTCGAGACTCTGCATTTCTATGGCCCATTTGATCATTCGTCCGGAGGACTCCATGGTGGTAAGGGGCCGCTTGATCGGTTGGTCGGTATACACGACGACTGCATGTGCCAGAAAGTAGGGCTTCAATTTTTTAACAGCCATGAAGAGTGCAAGACCAAATTTCTCCACTAGGGGATACCTCAACTCGGCATTTTTCAGTACGTGACTGACAAAGTAGACCGGAAGTTGACAGCCGTCCCTTTCAGCAAGGAGCACCGCGCTTAACGCATGATCAGAGACGGCCAGGTACATGTAGAGATTTTCTTTGGGCAAAGGGCTGACCAGCCTTGGCAAGGAATGCAAGTGAACCTTTAATTTCTGGAAGGCGGCCTCAGCATCCGGCCCCCATTCAAACCTTGCCTTTTTCTTAATTGCCTGGAAAAAGTATAGGCATTTGTCGCCTGATCGGCTTAGAAATCTTCCCAAGGCCGCCAGACAACCTGTTAACTTCTGAACCTCTCGGACGGTACGAGGCGACTGCATGTCAATGACCGCCTGTACCTTCTCAGGGTTCGCCTCTATTCCTCTCTGGTTGATAAGGAATCCGAGAAATTTCCCAGACTCAACTCCAAATACACATTTCTTGGGATTGAGCATGACATGGTGCCGCCTGAGTGTGGCGAAAGTTTCTCGGAGGTCCGTCAGATGATCTTTCTGAAGTTTAGTCTTAACAATCATATCATCAATGTATGCCTCGACGTTTCTCCCAATCTGATCAAAGAACACTGTGTTTATCATTCGTTGGAATGTAGCCGGGGCATTCTTAAGACCAAACGGCATGACCGTATAACAGTATAATCCCTGATCAGTGACGAAGGCCGTCTTCTCCTGATCTTTCTTCCACAAAGGAATTTGATGAAAACCAGAATAGGCGTCCATAAAACTCATCAAGGCATGGCCGGCTGTTGAGTCGACCAGGTTATCAATTTTGGGCAGAGGGTAACTGTCTTTGGGGCACGCCTTGTTCAAGTCTGTGTAGTCTACACACATTCGCCAGGTGCCATTCGGCTTTTTAACAAGTACCACATTTGCAACCCAATCTGGGAAGTAACATTGCCGAATGAACCCTGCATCAAGTAATTTTTTGACTTCGGCGGCGGCCGCCTGACCTCTTTCTTCACCATGGTTCCGCTTCTTTTGCCGTACCGGCTTCTTTTTCGGATCCACAGCGAGTTTGTGTACTGCCAGATCAGGACTAATGCCTGGCATTTCATGGACTTCAAATGCAAAGATGTCCTTGTATTCTTTCAACAGGTTGTGAAAGTCATCACCAAGGTTTCTCAGAGCAGTCGTCCCAACTTTGACTGTTCGGTCAGGGCGGGAGTCGTCTAATATCAGGTCCGTATGCTCACCAGCCGGCTGAGGGCGGAACTCATCCGGCCGGTCCTCTGCCAATGATTGCTATTTTCTTGCCTTTCTGGCGGACTCTGTCTGGGACGCCTTTCTTTTTCTGTCGCCTGTTTCTTGAACAGGCGCACTTTCCTTGACATTGTCAAGGTCTGTTTTTTCTCCACTTGACCCAGTGGCCTTAGCAGTGGTTTTGACATCCGAGAGATAGCACTCTCGGGCCATCCTCTGATCTCCCCTTAGGGAGCCGACTGTTCCATTGTCCCTTTCAAACTTAAGCAGCATAAGTGACGGGATTATAACAGCCTTGGCACTATTCAGGGTTGGGCGACCCAGAATCATGTTGTAGGCAGAGAGTTCCTCTACAACTAGGAATCGGACTACCATGTGTCGTCCTTCCCCTTTTTCGCCCAGGCGGACGGGTAGATCAACTCGTCCCAGTGGGTGGACGACTCCTCCTCCAAACCCTATTAAAGGGTGGGAGGCCGGATGTATGCAGTCCGTCTGATATTTCAGTTTTGACAGACATTTGCTGCTGATGAGATCTGAAGAGCTCCCAGTATCTATGAGGATTCGACCAACTCTCTGGTTGGCCACTTTACATTCAATAACGAGAGGGTCGTCATGCGGCCCCCTTATTCCTCCTAGATCCTCTTCAGTGATGACAATCTCAGGAAATGTATATTTGGACGGTCGTTCTTGGTGAACGGAATTTACATCTAACCGCCTTATATTATCTTTGTTGCCCCTAATAGTGGGGCCGCCTCCTGAGAAGCCGCCTGCAATGATGTAGACGACTGCATCATCTGTATCGGAACTGTCGGCCTGTTGATTCTTTTTGGCCGACTGCTTTTTTGAGGAAGTATTCCCCGTAGATTTCTTGACATAAGTGTCAAGATCACCTTGATCAGCCAAGCGGTCTAGGTACCGCATGAGACTAATGCAGTCGTTGGTGTGATGACCAATGTCATCATGATAAGCACAGATTTTGTCTTGGTTCCGGTTGCTCGCAGAACCCTTCATGGGGAGCGGTTTCTCAATTGAGAGCCGTCCCTTTATTTCTTTTAGGATAAACTGGTTATCCTTGTTAAACACATACTTTGGGGAGTATGGTTTGAATTCCTTTTTCTTCTTGGCCGGCTGTTTAGAGGAATCAGCCGCCCAGACCCCTTTTCTTTTTTCATCTTTGTTGGACGACTGTTTCTGTCGTCCTTCTCTATTGTCGAACCTCTTCCCGTCCGACTGTTTCATTGTACACAGATCAGTCGCCTGTATATAGGCTTCTGCTTCAATCAAGGCCTCTTGAAGAGTCGCCACCCTTTTTCGAACTAAATCAAATTTGAAGGTAGACCCGTCTTTGAGACCTCTAAAAAAGTCAGTATAAGCTACCTCATCCGGTAACCCTTGAATCTGTATTCTCATCAGGTTGAACCGCCTGATGTAGGAACGAAGCCCCTCCTTTTCACCCTGCTGAATGGTTCCCAAATCAAGGGTCGTTTTCTTCGCAGGGATGTTCATTGCAAAGTTGGAGGCAAATAAGTAAGCAAGCGTCCTGAAACTGTTTACACAACCAGTCGGCAGGTTGCCGAACCATTGCTGTGCAATTCCCTTGAGAGTTGCTGGGAAACACTTGCACCAAGTGGGATCATCCAACCCTTGAAGGTACATCAGGTTGGTGAATGCCATCAGATGGTCTTCCGGGTTAGTAGTGCCATCATAGGCGCCTACTAAAACATTTTTTACTTTGGCCGGCTGAGCGGCTTCAGTAATTTCCTTGGAGAAGGCCGACGGCTGTTCACCAAGTCTAAGCAGCCGTAGCTGCCAGTCCATAGGTTGGACGTTTTTTGCTGCAGGTCCACCAAATGGAGGTGGCTGCATAAAATATTGTTGTTGCGGCACAAATGGTAAATTTGGTACCGCCTGCGCACTATGAAAGCCAGACTGACGGGAGGTGCCGCCTGACTGACTCGCATGGTACGACTGAGTTGGCCTCATCGAGGCATTTTGCAAACTGTCCTGAAAATTTGAAGTAGAAGCCGACTCTGATAATCGGTCACTCTTCTTCTGCTCTAGCAGGTGCCGAGCATCTGTGAACGTTTGCTTTGACCCGTCCGCCTGAATATGACGAACCGGTTTCCTATTTCCCGTAGGATAACGGAGTTTTGTGAAATCAAGAGCAGACGGCTCCCGCTTCTTAGATTTAGGATGGGGAGTCGCCTCTCGCCCTTGAACTGGCTTCCTCTTCAGTGAAGTGGAAGGTTTTTTGGCCGCCTGCTCTTTGACTGAAGCAGGCGGTTTTTTGTTGATCAACTCTTGGATCTCTCCCTTGAATCCCCTCATGAAGGTCATGAGTTCGTTCCTTGTGATGGGAGCAGACCCATCAGTCGGCTGTTGCCGAGCAAGCGGTGCGCCTGCTGGCTCGTTTCCTGTTTGAAGATACTCCCGTTCCCTTATTTCAGTATGACGGGTACGGCGGGCCCTTAGGGTCCCGTCTGGAGCTGTATGAGTTTCAACTTCAAATTCACTTTCGGTATCATGGTCCGACTGAACTTGAGGGTCGTCTAGGGGACGCCTCTCTTCTGGGGTCGGTACAGACTTGGATGCCATCTCTGAAGTACTCTCCCCACAGACGGCGCCAAATGTTTCGGGGTTTTCTGATGTCCTGCGGGAGAGTTACAATTCCGAGACTGGAACCGGACGCCTGTACCTGCAAAATAACGGAGACTCCTGAGAGCTCCGCCTCCAACGGTCAAGTTAGTACCTGATTAAGGAGTAATTAATACAGAAATTAAAGTAATAAGGTCTCTCTAGGTGAGAGTATTTAATGTAGGTAATCTGCTTTGCTAGCGAGATCAGCCGGTTATTAGTGTGTTCCGTAAATTATTCGGTCCCTCGATTAATGAGGATTAATCGAGTATTTATAGCCTTGGGAAGCGTGCAACTCTCTAGGTTTAAGGTAAACCTAGGGCCGATCGGGCTTCTAGACTGAAATGGGCCTTGATGGCCGGTTGTCCCATTTGGCATGGGTGGACACGTGGCGTGTCTTAAGTGGTCCGTGGAGGACGCGTGGCGGAACCTGGTTGGTCCACTTGTCAAACGGCGCTTGGTGGATAAAAATCCCCTAATCAACACATGTCAATACCATGTTGTTCCTTTGAGTTTTAATAATATTATAACTATAATATTATAGATAGTTTAGTGGCTAACACTATATTTTTAAAACTTAAAGTCGTGGGTTCAAATCTTATACAAGCCGTATTTGTAAGCACGTGAATGAAAGACTCAATTGATTGAGGAAAGTGCCACGTGGCACCTAAAATTCTTTAGCAACACCTTTAAAGACTCGATTGATTGAGGAAAGTGTCACGTGGCACCTAAAATTCTTTAGCAACACCTTTTAATAGATAGTATAGATAGCGGATAAATGTTAGAATAACAAGTAGTTGCCAATTATTAGTGAGTAGAGGTTAGTTTTCAAGGTGAATAGTTGTAGCTATTGGAAGTTAGCCACTTTTAAGCAACTAAAAATTGTAGTCCTTGTAGAGGTAACTATGAGCTGTGAAGTAGTAGCTATTAGAGGTCAAATATCAAGATAGATGCCATATTATGAATGTAAGGCAAAACTAGTTGTTGAGACCATTATATACACAACTTAAGTAGGATATATGAGGAAAAACACATACCTCAACAAATCAAAAAAAACTTGTATACTTTCTTTTGCTCCTTTTATCCCCATATAACATAAAAATTAAAATTAATTATGGTTTTGGAAGAAGAAGATGGAGTGTAGAGTTTATAAAAGGAGGATATAGAAATTAAGATAACATGAGATAGAAATTATCAGGTAGAAAACCCACTATTGTGGTTGATTGAAAAAAAAAATACACGCCATATTAAAAAAAATTAAAAAAAATAAAAAGAAACTAAAATATAGGTTGAAAGCCTACGCTATTTTTTTTTTAGTTATTAACAACAGCTACCTCCACCACTAACAATTATTTAAATCACTACTTCGAAATTTTCTAGGTAGTGTTTGGATTAGGTCAAAGCTAAAAACTACCTCAAAAGCTACCACCAAAACAGACCCAGTATGAGTGTTTGGTAAAAATAACAATTGAAATATCAAAAGTTTAAAACACCATGAAAGATATCATTTACATCTTTTTATACGTGCTTCGTAGCAATTAAGAGTACTTCTCCGTATCTATATATATATACACATATACTAAATGAGAGTTTTTTGTATAGGGAATTTTTCCACCTAAACTCATATTTTTTTTAAAAACAAAAAGATTTTTACAAAATTATTAATTTGCCTACGATTTTTTTTTTTTTTGAATCATCTAATGTTGCTTAAGCTAGGTTAGAAACCGTGCGATGCACGATTTATATAAAATCTATTTTTATAATTTGTACATTTAAAAGAAAATGGATAAATATAAATAAAAATTATGCACCTTGTACAAAAATATTTGTAATTTTATAGTTTTAGATTTTCATCAAAATTATGATATAATACGGTAATACCGGTTCAATGTCGCCTAATACATATTTCAATACAGGAGTCCATTTATTAAAGTGCTATTTACAATTATTTTATTTTTTAAAGGTAAATTGATAGGTTGTAGTTGTAATGTAGAAACTTCTAATATTCAAATTTCAAAATTGTTAAATATGATAGCTCCACAAAAAAAAAAATGACAACATCCTTACATTTAGTTGGAAAAAAATTTATTATGTGAGTGACATGTGTACAGTGATGTCAGCAACGTTTTATTTTAGTAATAGTTAATCAGCAACTTTTTGGTGCAGCAGGTCACACCGTGTGGCAGGGGTTACCCGGGTTATTTTGTTAGAGTTAGGGGTTACTCGAGATACTCGGTCAGGGGTTACTCGAGATACTCGGTCAGGGGTTACTTGAGGGGTTCGGACAGGGGTTACTCGAGGGGTTCACTCGGTCAAGTGTTACTTGAGGGGTTACTCGAGTTACTCGGTCAAGGGTTACTCAAGTTACTCGGTTAGGGGTTACTCGGTCATGGGTTATTCGAGTTACTCGGTCAGGGGATACTTGAGTTACTCGGTTAGGGGTTATTTAAGTAATTCGGTCAGGGGTTACTTAAAGAGTTTGGTCAGGGGTTACTCGAGGATTCAGTCAGGGGTTACTCGAGTTACTCGGTTAAGGGTTACTCGAGTTACTCGGTTAGGGGTTACTCGGTTATGGGTTATTCGAGTTACTCGGTCAGGGGATACTTGAGTTACTCGGTTAGGGGTTATTTAAGTAATTCGGTCAGGGGTTACTTAAAGAGTTTGGTCAGTGGTTACTTGAGGATTCAGTCAGGGGTTACTCGAGGATTCAGTCAGGGGTTACTTGGTCATAGGTTACTCAAGGGGTTACTTGGTCCGAGGCTACTTGAGGGTTACTTGGTCAGGAGTAACTCAAGTAACCCCTGACCGAGTAACTTGAGTAACCCCGACAACTCGAATAACCCCTGACCGAGTAACTCGAGTGACCCCGTCAACTCAAGTAACCCCTGACCGAAAAACTCGAATAACCCTTGACCGAGTAACTCGAGTAACCCCTACCATACAATATAGCAGGCCGCATACAAAAAAATTGTAATAGCTAATAGATTTATATATCCTTCAAAATAAAACGCTTAAAATAAAAATAAAAATTGGAGGGAGTAACATGATTTGATTATTTGATGGGTAAGTTAGGTAGCGAAAAAGTCTAATAAACACGACTAATATAGTAATATTGGCTGACTCCTGCATAGTCTACCTTGTCATGCTCACTCCTTTGATCCCATAAATTAATCTGCTTCGAATTTCATAAATTAGGGTATCCGATTTAAATCTTAATCATTCAATTTGATCACAAATTTTCAATCAATTATGCCAAGCCCCAAGAAGAATATGGAAAATAAGGGATTTTTCTCTTCAATGACTTCTAGCTTATCCATGTTCAGTAACGCCATGCATAGATCTGTCAATGGGTATTTCCTCTTTTTCGACGCTTTTTCAAGCATTTTTTTTTATTTTTTTTTAATTTCTACGCTTCTGAATGTTGTTCTTTATGCTGATTAATATTAGTGAATTACTCCACTATTTTTGTTTTTGATGATTAATTTTTTTTTGTTTGGTTATTTTCAATATTTTGTTGATTGTTTTCAATCAAACCATTTTTTTTTTAATGTAATTTAATGCTTGACATTTGGTGAATATTTTCTCCTTTTATTAAGTACTGTTTATGAATTTTTATGTGATCTTTAGGTTTATAGGGTATGAAAATCTGGAAGTCGTAAATCCTGAGGGAGGTAAGGATGATACTGAAGAAGAAGCACAGAGAGGAAGGTGGAAACAAGAGGTTTGTATATCTGCTATTTATGTGATTGAATTTATCAAACTTCGACTTTTTGTCGCATAATTTTCATTACACACCTGGGTGTACCTAAGCGGAGTGGAAGAGCTTCCATGAACAGAAAATAGCTTTGGGTGTACTAAAGTATGAATTTTTGTTTATATTTTATTGGGATGGAATCATGGAAGTTGTGTTTGATGTTTATGTTTGTACTAAGATCAGATTGTTATAAATTTCCAAATTAAGAAACTTCATACTTATATTAGAATCATTCTAGTATAATTTACCTATTATACATGTTATTAAGTAGCTTTTGCTTGTATTTCATGTAACAATTTATGGCCACTGCGATAACTCGGGTTTTTGAGTATGGTTATTTTTGGTATATGTGGACCTTCACCACAAGAAACCTTGGAGTGATTGATCTCAAAGATCTTTGGAGACTATACACTAGCTTTCAGGACTGTTCTAAATCAATATTTAATTGCTATTGCTTACTTCATTTGTTGAATTTCTGTGATTACAGGAGAGAGATAGCTACTGGAAAATGATGCAGAAGTACATTGGGTCAGATGTGACATCAATGGTAACTCTACCAGTTATAATCTTCGAGCCTATGACTATGCTGCAGAAAATGGCAGAGGTTTGTGTCATCTCTTGTTTACCATTGATGCGTGTGCAGTGATATTTTTGCTTACCAGTATATAGATGTTGTGATATGGGTTTAACTCTGGAAATGGTGTATGGTTGTTACAGATAATGGAGTACAGTTACCTGTTAGATCAGGCTGATGAATGTGAAGACCCTTATCTGCGATTGGTTTATGCTGGTGAGCAACTGAGCAGACTCTCTGATAGAATCTGAGGCAAATTCATGTTTCATTTAATATGAAATCTATACATGTCTTGGTTGCAGCATCTTGGGCAATATCTGTGTACCATGCTTTACAGCGCACCTGGAAGCCTTTTAATCCCATCCTTGGTGAAACCTATGAAATGGTCAATCATAATGGGATTACTTTTATTTCAGAGCAGGTCTGTCTGTCTGTCTTTGAACTTCTGTTTAACCAACACATGTTTGTAGCTTCTTTTGGAACACGACTTTGAAATAAATCTGGACAGTAATTTCTCTTTCTACCCAATCTAGCAATTTTACCATGACTGCTATTCTTGCATTTAATTAGGTAGTGCTGATGATTTGCATTTTCTGTATATTTTAGGTGAGTCATCATCCTCCTATGAGTGTTGGACATTGTGAGAATGAGCATTTTACATATGATCTGACATCAAAGCTGAAGACTAAATTTTTAGGCAACTCCCTTGATGTTTATCCCATTGGAAGGTAAGTAATTTTTTTTATCTTTTATGGTGCTATCTAATTTCTTAGTAGGTGTTTGTGGTTAAGGTTGCACTTAATGTATGCGGTGCAAAGTATGCCTAGCCTTTTTGTGGTGTGATGCCATTTTAAAATGATCATAAAATAGGTTCTTGAAGATACATTGGTTGGGAAAATTGTAATTTCTTTTAACTTGTGGTGATCATTTTTAAATGAAAATTGTATGTGAGTCTTGCTCATAGCTATCGTCTGTAATTTCTTTGATAGACCCCATTCTAGAGGCCTTGAAATTTGCTTTAGTGAACTACAAGAGCAAAAAGTATCCTTTAGTCATGCTATGTTTCTCACACATTATAGCCAATTGTACTACATCCTCAAAAAGTGAGGTGGTTTCATGGCAATCACCTGCCTTATATTAGGGTCAAAACCAACGATTTACCTGATTGTTTTGTGCTCAAAAGATACCATTCAAGCTAAATATCATCAACATTAGTTTTTCAAGTTCCTTAGCGCATTGTGCAACTGACATGGATCCTGAGCCTTTACTTTAATGAATTGTTCTTGGTGCAAGCACCTTTCAAGTTACAGGTTTCCCTTTCGTTCTGCTAAGCACATTTCTGTATTTCATAAATTAGACAATGGCCAATTTACATTAGTATCATTGTAATCTTTGTTGTCAAGATGTTGTTATTTTCCTCAATCATTCAAAGGATGCAAGAGGGTTATAGTTACCTTCCAAGTATAGAAGCTCTGTTTTGATGATTGATATCCTAATTATCATCTCTGTTGAACTTTTACTGCTTCATTGGAATCCTTCTTTCATCTCCAAAAGCTCTGCCATCTTCAAATTATTCTTTGGGGTAGGTATGCCACTTTATCTTTAGCTTGCCAATTTAATTTTTACCCAAGACTTGTTTAAGACGTTGGCTTCATTGACATGTTCCTTTGGAAGTTGGAATTGGATTTATCATGAAATGAGTTCTTTTTATGTTCCTCAGTTGAAGCTGAGGGATTGCATTTGTGGATTTAGAGTTTGACAATTGAGGATTTTGAAAAACTATAGGCAGAAAAGGATAATTTCAGAATATGCGTTGAGGTGTGGAGAAAGAAAGGGAGGACGTAAAATGATTGGGGGGTTTAAAATTTCAAGCTTTCGAACCCACTAAGATTTTTGCTCAGATGTCAGCTTTGATGATATATGTATCCTTGACATGCATACCAAAAGTTGATGTGTACAGGCCCCTTGGAATTCTGATGATTTGAATCAAAATCTTCCAAAATTAATGTGTAAAAGAAAATATTTTCAGGGTTTTTTGTTCTGACATTGAACGGGAAAATAGAGATATGAACTCACATTAGAGAAAGAAAGGCTAAAGCAGTTATATAAGGAAGTAAAAATACTCCAATAAACTAGCAACAAGCTTGGATTAACGAAGCATCAAAGTCACAAAAGGAAAAATGTAGTCACTAAGGCAATATCATTAACAAGCTAAAGAACTCTCTCTCTCTCTCTTTTGTTGAACCCTATGTGGAAGCTCATATTTCCTGGCATTAACCCTTATCAGCATCATGCTTGCATCACTAACAAGTAAAATCAAAAGAATTCTATTGCTAATGCTTGATGAAAGCTACAGCACAAGGGCATCAGGGGACATGAAATGGTTGTGCTAGCTCAGTGTGGATTGTGGAAGTGGCGTTGCTTGCTTCTTGCCTCATTCTGGGGCTCTTTATTTCCTGGACTTTAATGAACAGAGTAGTGTGAGCTCGTATGATAGCTGTGCAGCCCTCTGGTATGATCTAGAAGCTTTTTGTTTAGGCATGTAGGAGTCATGCCTAGCATGACCTGAAAACAACCAGAACTTAGACTCATGACTCTCATTTTCTGTTTTATCTCTATCCAAAGTGGGTGCTTTGACATCACTATTATTATTATTATTCTATGTTAAAAAATAATTCTATATATCTTGATTCTTGACACATTTATTTTCATGTTAATTAGTGCTGTGATAGATAGTCCGATAGTATATGGCAGTGAAGCTTACTACATCATAATGTTTTAGTTTGCCATGTTATTAATCATGGTTATCTCGAATGCAGGACCCGTGTCACTCTCAAAAGAAGTGGTGTAGTGTTGGATTTGGTCCCACCTCCTACAAAAGTTCATAACCTAATATTTGGCCGAACTTGGGTGGATTCACCTGGCGAGATGATACTGACCAATTTAACTACTGGAGATAAAGTTGTGCTGTATTTTCAACCATGTGGTTGGTTTGGGTATGTAGTGATTTTGTTTCTTTAATTACAAAATTTGTATTCCAGACAATGATGCGCTTAGTATTTTCTCTGCTTGATTATCTTCTTGTTTTATTATTTTTAATTTCTTTATTATTCCTTTGTTTTGACATACAATACCATCATCATAGTGTCTAATAAGACTCGCATTAGAATGTTTGAAAGACAATTGACATGCTAGTTCTCAGCCAATAAGTAGAGGATTGTTTAGTAAGACATTTGGCTTAGTCCATGGCATTCTGTAGTCAAATGTGTGTCTCCAAGTCTAATTTGCCAGTACCATTTGTTAGCCCTAAGCCCTTGCAGAGTGCACTTGTTACGTGCACTTCCTGTTTCTGGCTTTCTGCTATAAGTTTAATTTATTACTTATTTTTATTATTTATTATTTTTTTTTATATAATTCTTACTTATTTTGGCTTAGAATAGTTAGATGGGTATTTGACATGGCTTATCCAGTGTTGCTTGTTTATATATGTCATTAGATTGGCAAGTGGCAACTCTATTTCAAGTCTGCAGGCTTGAAGACTATTTTATTTCCCTGCACTCATTTTTCTTTAAGGTTTATTCTGGCTTATTTGAGCTTGTATTTTCTTGTAGAGCTGGTCGATATGAGGTGGATGGTTATGTATATGATGCTAATGAGGAGCCTAAAATATTAATGACCGGCAAATGGAATGAGTCAATGAGTTATCAACCATGTGATGTGGAAGGGGAACCTCTACCTGGCACAGAACTGAAAGAGGTTCATATCTAAGAAACTTCAGTTTTTCTCTGATATGTCTTTATGGCTTTAATCTCCTAGAACCATTCAGTGAAATATTGATACGCGGATGGAATTGAACATGATGACTGGCTTATTCTTAAGCCTTATGACTGTTTAGAACTTAGATGTGTCAGTTTTGGTGTTTCTTTATCTTTCCTATAATAAATCTATGAATGTATGAGTATATCTTACTGAATGGATTTATAATAATCTATGAATCTCTGATGAAATTAAAAAAAATAAAAAATGAAGCTTAATTCTCATCAGTGATAGGATTCTTCTACTCTGCATGATATCTAGTATAAAGTATTAAAGTCTCAAAACTAAGGGTTTGTTCTATTCTTTTCATGTTGTCTGAACTTATTTTGTCTAAACTTATTTTATATGAGCTTATTTTGCTTTAACTTGTCTGAAATTATCTGAACTTATTAAACTTATTTAAACTTAATTGGTTTGAAATAATATAAGGTCAGTAGATCATCCAAGCAGATTACGTGCTTTTATGTAACCTTCAATTTCTGCTAAATTTGGTTTCAGTTTTCACACCCTCATCATGACTGTTGTTTATGTATACATTTTGCAGGCTTGGCATCTTGCAGATACTCCGAAAAATGACAAATATCAATATACATTCTTTGCCCACAAGATAAACAGTTTTGATACAGCCCCCAAGAAGTTACTGGCATCAGATTCACGTTTACGGCCTGATAGATATGCTCTTGAGATGGGCGATTTATCCAAGTCTGGTGCTGAAAAGAGCAGGTTCCTCTTCTGTCTATGGTTGTGTTTCTACATTTTGGACTGTTAACTTCATGAAATGAGTGACCAATGTGAAAGTTGGCTGATGGATATGTCATTATGCTGCAAATATGATCAGTGCCTGTTCATATTTTGGGATTTTTTTTTTACCTTTTCTGTTCCAAATTAAAAGATATTTAGCAGGTACTATTTTTAGATGCTCAGAAATGATCTCCACCGTTCCTTTTTCAAGTACAGTACTCAGTAAAAAATATAATTGCTTTGCCTATTCTCTTTTCACTGCAATTAATTTCTTTTCACAAGAATCACAACACTTACCCGTACTCCTTTTCCTATCTCTATCCTCCACTTTCATAATAACTACTCTTAATCTTTGTGCTGAACTCAAAATTCTGAAATTTTCCTATGGAGTGGAGGTATTTCCCTGATGTGTCATTAAAGCTTTGAACCATTTA
This sequence comes from Chenopodium quinoa, assembly GCF_001683475.1. Classification (NCBI taxonomy): domain Eukaryota; kingdom Viridiplantae; phylum Streptophyta; class Magnoliopsida; order Caryophyllales; family Amaranthaceae; genus Chenopodium; species Chenopodium quinoa. The sequence goes on from NW_018745195.1 coordinate 627,529, forward strand.
ATCAAGATCAGAACATTGTTTTTTGTGCTGTAAGTTTGAGAGATAGCCTCTATCCTAATCTTGACTTATGGTAACTATGATGTTTTAAAGTTTAAACTAAGTTGATTGTTTGTGAGTGTTTCGGAATATTGATGCTTCAGTAGGTAGTAAAAAAAAAAAAATGTCCGCTTCATTTTCCATCCTATGTTTTCATCTTGGCTGGTGTCAGATTGGTCCTGTGTTGTTGCTTTTGGTCGTATGCTTGTACCTGTCTTTTCTTGCAAGAAGATAGAAGTACCACAAGTCTTGATGATGTTACATTATTTAACTTTCATGTTAGTGTCCTGTTTTGACACTCATTCAGTGATTATTCATTGTCATGATGAAGAACAGTTAGCAAGGATTTCCTCTTATTATTGCCATCTCCTGACATAAATAACACACATAGATTAGTGATTTGTCAATTTTGCACGAGCTTTCTAGTTTACAAGCTGTACAACACAAACTTAATACAAAGAGAAAAGAAAACATGTTTGAGAAGCTTTTGTACCTTAATACAAAGAGAAATCCTTTTACCTGTTCTAGGGTAAAATAAATTTTGTGCTGTTATGTGCTTATGTCCTTTTACCTTAAGGTTTTGATTATATTCTGCTTCAGTTTGGAGGAGAGGCAGAGAGCAGAGAAGAGAAATCGAGAAACCAAGGGTGACAAATTCACTCCAAGATGGTTTGATTTGACCGAAGATGTTGCAACTACCCCCTGGGGTGATATGGAGATTTACCAGTACAATGGCAAATACACTGAACATCGGGCAGCTATAGATAGCTCTGATATTGTTGAGCTAGAAGATGTGAAAACCAAGGAGTTCAACCCTTGGCAGTATAATGATTTATCTGGTGTTTGAGGTAAAGTTTTTCCCACCGCTTAAAAATGTCTAGTGATAATCGTCCCATAAAGTATTACCTTCTGATTTAGCCTGGTCTTTACCTCCGCATGCCAAAAGAATCTAAACCAAAATCAAGCCTTTACCCAACTCATGTCAACTACACAGGTAGCAATTGGAATTTATAATTTAAAAGCATTCAAACCTGAGGTTAGTGTCTAACTTAGTTGCACCAAAATCAAATGAACCTAAACTGGGCCTTTAACCATGTAAGTGTTGTCGATTGCATGGTGGTTGTCATAGATCCAAAATCTAGATTCTGCCAAATAAGTTCCAACAGTTGCACCTCTTTTAAGGATTGGAAGATGGATTGCAAGACCAAAGCCTTCTCTAGGATAACATACAAAGAGGGTATAAGGTTTAGAAACAGGGTAAAAGGGAATTTATCACGCTAGGCTACATTATAACTCGATCATTTTTGTTTGCAGAAATTTTGTGTGCCGTCATCGTAACTGCAAATTACAGGAGTGGCATGTGAAGTTGGTCAAAGGATGATATGATCTCTCCTACAGTTCTGCCTGCCATTTTAAATTTACCAGTAGTTGATAGAAAAACGTATCCTGCATTAAACTCATTATTATGAAGATGATTTTTTCAAACAGAATCAACAGATGAACAGAGGTGAGAGGTCCTCTATCATCTATCAAGTCTTCCTCACCGGTATGCATGCTCGTCCTGTTTACCATTTCTTCAAGTTGGATGTATAAAGACCAGGTCCATCTACAGATAGCTTATGTTTTACCATCTTTTTTGATTGTATATTGCTTGTTTGAATTTTGTACTCGTAGTTGACAGACATTAAGCTCTTTATCTGTTTGAGTTTAGAGGTAATGTTCAATGTTTTGTCAATCTTCATGTACTAATTTTTGCCCGGTCATAGGTTTTGTTCATAGCTAGCTTCATATGCTATACTTGTTATTTGGTTATTTTTACTATATTTCATACATTCGTTGTGATGAAAACTAACATGGAGCAACTCAATGAACTCATTTGACAAACCGATTCCATTCCAACTATTAATAACTACGACGATGAGGAAGCTTTAATGGTGGTGTGGGTGCCCTTCCATTTATATGTGTTGCTCTACAGTAACATAGGACATCATTCTCCAGCTAGCATATGACATGTCAAAAACATTGTTGCTGAAAAAAAAAAAAAACACAAAGCCACTAGATAAACATTACTCGTTTATCTATAAGATCAATATGGTTGCCTCCCCTTTTTTGGTACATTGTTATAAGCTATGCAACTGCAGGTGTTCACATCAAATAAGATGAAAGTCATATAAGAAAATTGAGATATTAAAAGTACTAGCGATCGTTTACAAGAATATTATATAATAAGGGTATTAGTTTTTTTTTTTTTTTTTTTTTTTTTTTTTTTTTTTTTTTAATATTTGAAAGGTACACAGTACTAGTAATCTCCCTATCTCAGGAAAACTACTAGAATCTATTAAAAAACATAAAAATAATAATAAACACCTAAGCTAAAAAAAAGTTTCTTAAGGAAACTAAACAAAACTTCTCTAAGATGCTAAAACGTATAGCTTCTCATAGAAGCTAAAGCAAGCAACTAATAAACCAAAAAACCAACGACAGTGGTGAGTGACAAATAGCGGTGAGGCGGCGAAGAAATCAGTGTTGATCTCAACTAACATATGGCGTTGAAACACTAGATTGTCGGTGAGGATGATCAAGACCATTAGCAACTAGAAGCGGAGGTGCAAGCAGCTAGCAGAGAAGAAAACAAGGCGGATACACCGAGCCTAAGAAATTCTAGAGGAAACTACAAACAACAATTGAAAAAAAGTAGAAAAGAAAACCCATCCCACCCCCCCACCCCCAACAAAAAAAACTACAATTTGACAAAGATGAGAAAAATCTCATATCAAAAGACTTGTTATCAAACTTAAAAAACAATACCATGAGAAAAAACTCATCAAACGCTGTAAAGAAAAGCTAAGAGAAGGCTAATGGAAAAATATCATGAATCCAATTAATTGAACAAATATCAAAAACAAAATTCTCAATACCCAAAAATTAAAAACTAGCCATAAAGATTGAGCAAAACCAATTTAATTGCAAGTACTATAAAAGAGCATAAAAAATGTCATACACATCTTTAGATGTGAGAATCAAGGCTAAAAGCCAGTCAAAAGCAAGAAAAGCTTGCTTAATTTCATATAAGATGATGGTCGATGGTTAAGAGGCGGCGGAAAAATCGAAGCTAACTCCCTAACTGACAAAATCCTTAGATAGATCTAGCAAGCCCAGCAAGAGAAGGGAGGAGAATAGGCTTAGGATGGGCGATGGAAAGACAGTGTGAGGGCGGTGATAATTTCCATTTTTAGAGAGAGAGGATGCTTTCCTAGAAGAAATGAATTTATAAGGGGATTAGTTACTTTGAAGTGAATTTATATAAATAGTGCACTCTGTAGTAGAAATGTTGCAAGTAAAAAAACTTTTTAACTTTATTTTTTCACACTTGTACGCTGTTTGAGCCTTCCACCAAGGTAGTGGCTCCAACGACGAACTCAAACATCTTTGTGGTGTTGGATTTTTTTTTTTTTTTTTTTTTGGGTATGTTTTTGGGTAGGCAATTATGGTGGAAGTTGGTTTAAAAAGGTGGACAACTATTCGATGGGTGATGGTGATAAGCATGTTTCACCTGACTATACTCGGGATGTAATATTGGAGAATAAGTCTTCCTAACTTTTCGTAACTTTAAACTTGCTCTAATCTAATTTATACCCCCGGCTTTGCATCAAAAAATATGGTGATAAGCATGTATTGTAGTGGTGGCTATGAGAAAGAGGGAGAGAGTGGAGAGAATTAAAGGAAGGGAAGGATATACATAAGAGGAGGGGTAAATAAGTTAAAAATTGGAGCCACTTCAAAGAGATTTTAAACAATTAAACTTGTTTGTTAAAGCATACCCAATAAATGACCAAAATATCTTGGTCATGGACTATTATATAATTTCTCTCTCTTTCCACTCATCCATGACTAAGTCACATGACTAACAATAACCAAAGACTCCCAATGGTTGCCAAAAATAGCTTTGGTCATGATAAGAAATAGTAAATAACAATTCTCTCTCTTTTCCATTTCCTTCCAATAGTATTTTGCCACATGTCAACTACTATACTCATGACCAAAGCTTTGTATTGGTCATTCCAATGACCGGGTCATCACCATCTCTCCTCTCTTATTTTCTTTCTTCTAATTTTTTAATACCAAAAGTTCTTTCTATCTCCTCATGATCAGATCATTGGTCATCTAAAAGTTCTTAGAGGGATAGAAGAGGGAGGATAGGATAAAAGAGGAGGGATTTAACAAGTGTTTTGTTTGTTTAGAGGGATGATATTGAGAGGGGGATAAAAAGGGAGTTATCCCTCCAAATTAGGGTGAATTTATCCCCAGATTCGGACCTAGACTTCAGACTCTACCACATCAACTTTCCACTAACTTTAAAATACTTTTTATTATTCAGATTCATGCAAAACTTTCTCCAAATTCACACATATTCCAAGACTCACTCAATCCTCTTCAAAATATATTGGGTTTTTCTAAGCTATGGCCCCGTGGTTTTTGAGTTTCTAAGGTGTGCCCATGCTTTTTCAAAATTACAAGATGTACCCTCCAACTTAAGGTGTTTATTCAACCGTACCCTATAACGTTAATCCAACGTTAGTAGTTGTGTTAACGGTTTATTACCACACTTTGGAGAGAAATTTCACGCCCAAATTGGGTTAGAGTTATATAAGTAGGTTAACATTTAGCATTTTTTCCAAATTTTCTCATCTATTTTTTCTTCTTTCTTCTAAAAGCAACCATTGATATGTCAAGCTCTCAGTGTATTTCTTATTCTTTTTTCTCATCCGCTTCTTATTACTTCCTATTTATTTACAATTGTTAATGTCGAGTTTACATTAGAGGGTACGATTGATTAAATAACTTAAGTTGGAGGGCACAACTTGTACTTTTGAAAAAGCATGACACACCTTAGAAACTCAACAACCTTGAGGGTATAGCTTAGAAAAACCCAAATATATTTATTTTTTTATAAAATATACTTAATTATTTTTTAAAATTTTTTTGTAAACTTTTGGTTGGTGAGGTGGCCAATTTTCATTGGCAACCAACCAAAAGATGGTAGTATTTGTTCCCTTGCAAAGTCTTGACATGGGTTTGAATATTCCAAACTCCATGCAAGACTCATGTGAGTCTTGGATGAGTTTATTGCAAGAATCTTGAACAAGACTCATGTTGAGACTTTGCTCAAGACTTGCAATAAACTTATCCTTATTAAAAGGGGGTGGTATAAGGAATGAGAATTAAATTTAATGCGTAAAAGACATTTCTACCCTTAATGAAAGAGAAAGAAGAAGAAAAAGTAGTAAGGGTAATTTTGCATTTTTATTAGTTGTTCCAATCTAATCTCAACCCGTACCAAACAATGGAATACGTAGTACACTATTTTTATCCTTATCCCATTTATTAATTCCACCGTTTTATTCCACTTTCTTTTCCAATTTAATCCCATCCCTCCTACCAAACGCTCCTTTAGAAAATACGGAGTATAAAACTTTTCTCTCGATTCCAAGACATTATACATCTGGAAAAAAAAATACTCTATATTAATTTTTAAATAAGACAGTCTTACCGTTAACTTTTAAATAAGACCAACTATTTTGGTTCACTATATTTTTGGTCACACTCGTCAACTCATCATTTTTAAGCTCAACAAAAATTCAGCCTGCATAACAATGGCGTTCACGCCTGTCACTTTGCCGCAACTTTCAATTTCTCTTCCTTGCCCTTCATTGCTACCACGGTAATATTTTATTCAAAATTCTACATTTATTTAATTTAGGTTATTTGTTATTTTATTCTGAATTCCCAATTAAATCTAAGCTTATTTCAGTGTTCAATATCATCTATTTTTTTTCTTTTTATTTTATTAAGAATTATATATTTTTTTTCCGAATGTTGGTAGTTGAAATCATTGTTCAATTTGGAGCGAAGTCTTATCAAATTGAAGGCAATTTGAGAATTTTATGGCTAATTTGATATGATATATGAATTTGTAATGCTTTGAATGTGAATTGTTTACCATATTGAACTTGGGTTATATAAAAATCTTGATAGGGTTTTTGGATTCCATGAAAAAAGGTATGATTTTTTTTTGTTCCGGTAGTTGCTTTATGACATTTAGAATCAAATTTGGTTAGAGAAATTGTTGCATATGATTGGAATATACTGTCATTAACAGAAAAGAAAGTTACCTGACATTAAATTAGGAAATAATTGGTTGGCTGGCTAACACTGCTATAATGCAACTTTTTCTTTGAAATCATAATAGCTTGCTAGTCACTTGCAATATTAAAATCCTTGTTAGTCGGCGATGATATGTAGTTGTCATACATTAACTCATGTCCTTCGATAGAACGGGCGATGATATGTAGTTGCCTAGTTGGCCTAAATAACTGGAAAAATGTGATATGATATACAGTTATACACCTAGAGGATAAGCTGTTTTTGAAGGAATTTGCTAGTATAAGAATTGGCAATGTATAATTGGTTTTTCGGGGTAAAATGGGGTGGAAATATCCTCTCCCTAAGAAGTTAGTTTCATATTCTTCTCCGTTCTCTTGTAGATACAGAGACGAGAGAAGTATCTACTCTAGAAATAAATGTTGCATTTTAATCATTTTGCGTTTTCTTTCTTCTCTCTTTCCCTAGTTTTCTCCATCTCACTAAAGCAAGGAACCTATGTTCTCCATCTCACTAAAGCAAGGAACCTATGTTCTCCATCTCACTAAAGCAAGGAACCTATGTATAAAATACAAAGTAGTTTAAAAGCCGATTAAAGTTCTATTGAACTTAATATACAAATCAATTTTTTTTTTTTTAAATCTAATACAATGTAAAGAAATTTCTACCAATATTCATGCATTAATTGATGAAAAACATGAGGTTGAGAATATTGCACCATTCTTTCTTTTGCAAAGTAACCTCTTGTTCATTTGCTACCAACAGTATCTTTACAATAAACTTATACTCCCTTTCTCTCTCGTTTAAATTGTGAAAACATCCCACCACATTAAACTAATTACGACTTTGCTGAAATCAGAAGCTTTTTAGAGTAGTGACAGTTTTCTTTGTTCGTCAATTTGAGTACATTATTTTTTAATTGAAAATTTCTGTGTAATCCTACACTTGTAGAGACTAACTTATAATCTCTATCGTCTCTTACAGTGGTACTACTAGAAAACTCAATGTCACTGCAAATTACTCTGTTTCCAATTTTGCTTCTTTGACTGCTAGAAACCTTTCAAGGAGGATGTTACTTTCCATGGGAGCTATACCTATCTTGTATAATGTAAATCTTGCTCTTGGTGCACCAATTCCTCAGATGGAGGAGCCTGAAATACTTCGGTAAATTGCCAAGTTTTTCCAGCATTTCTCTTTTCTATAACTGGCATGCTACTCAGCTCATCTTCTGTGCAAATGACATTTGATGTTTGAAGTATCCAGTACCAGGAAGCTTCCCAGTGGAGTAGGGTTCAAGGTATATTTGTCATTGGACATCATGCTTTCTTGCAAGGTTGCTGGTTTAATTATGGTCCTGAACTTGATGTTTCCTTGTGTATCAATGTATTATAACATGAAACTTGTTCATAGTCTTTATACTGAAAATTTCTGCTGCAAAGAGTAGTTTTCATATTCCTAGAGTTTCACTCTTGTGGTCTGTTGGCTTTTTGCCTTTTTTGTATGTAGCCTTTCCCTTCTGCCAAGATGTGCATACTTTCTGTCTAGAGTAATTTATGTGCTGCCCAACCAGTGTACTCCAAAGAGAGAACAGCAGTATAGGAGTTTGCGAGAGAAAGAAGGGTGTGTAGCACTAAGTAAGTCCATTATATGCTAATGATTGGTACCATCAGCAGAGGTACAATACCTGTTCATTGCCTTGACTCAATCGGTTATTATGTGTTTAGATAGGGTAATTTTAAGAGAAGGGGGAGGGAAGAGAAACTGCCTTGTTTGGATATGATTTGGGGAAGAGGGAAGGGATTGGAATTGGAAATTGGAGGGATTGGTTTTCTTTCCTTTTTAACAAGCCAAATCCTTTTGATGTTGAAAAAAAAAGGAAAATGCAAGCTCACCTCTTCACTTCATTTCCTTTCTCTCTCCTTCCCTCTCCTTTCCTTCCACCATAGCTATTTAAAATCTTAAGCACAGTGTTAGTTTTTGTCAAAAATTGGAAGGTGGAGGCAGGGGATGGACTATTCCAACCTATTATGTTTGCAAGATCTTTTTCTTCGAGCATGAAATACCTTCGTTTGAACCCCTGAGATCTTTTTCTTCGAGCATGAAATACCTTCGTTTGAACCCCGGATATCTTTTTCTTCGAGCATGAAATACCCTCGTTTGAACCCCGGGAATCCTGGAGATAACATGGTGAAACTTCTAGACTAAGTGAAATGACTCCTTGATACATTCAGGTAGGATTAGGATACACACTAGCATCAATCGTTGACCCTCAAGTGAAATCTGATCCATACAGCCCTTAAACCTATTACTTGTAAATATCATCTATGCCATCGCACATGTATAAGGGATGTGCTCCATACATGGTTCAACCATAGAAATTTTCTGAGTCGATTGTGGTCTGTTTCAGATATTGTTGATGGAGAGGGACCAGCAGCTAAGGAAGGAGATGTTGTAGCATTTAATTATGTTTGTCGGCGATCAAATGGGTATTTTGTTTACAGGTATGTGAATTACATATATCCTCCCCCCACACCCTCCAGCTTGTTCCTTCTTTTCTAATCTTTGTGCTATGCCATGATTTCATCGCCTATTATTCTTCTTAGAATAATTTTGGATTCTTGATTCCTGTAACTATAATTTTTAATCCCTTTCTTTAACCTTTTTTTATTTTTTTTTTATTTTTTTTATTTTAATCAAGTTCTGGAAACTACGCTTTATTGTTTCACTTCCCTTCTCCCATTATTGTGCAAACCACCTGTATGTTCCCAGGCTTATTCTGTTTGATGCATATGATTCAGCACAGTAGATCAATTTACTGGAGAAGCCATGCCTGTTACACTTACTCTGGATGAAAAACAGGTAAATACCCCATGCAAAAAGAGCTCTAAAAAGTAAGGACATAATTCTAGGACATAGTTTCTTTCTGATTACTCCTTTAATAGTACTCCTAACTCTTATATTGATGCAATGGCTTGTTGGTGCATTGTTTTTCTGCTTTAAATTGTAATGAGTTAATAAATCGTCTCTTAAAAGGCCTGCTGGTTGACGTGTTTTATTTCATTTTTCAGTTTTGAAAACAATGAAACAAAAAAGAAAATCAGGAAAAAGTGGTTTTCACTTTTCTGTTGTCAATTTTCTAAATAACCATAATTTCAATAGGTTTGTCTAATTGTTGATTCTTTATATGACATATATTTTATGATTTTCAAAAACAAAAATTGAAAATTACAGTGATACCGAATGGACCCTAAATTGTCTAGTTCTTTAAATTTTATTTTGGAGTAATAGACCTTCAATGCCTTTTTTCAATGTGGGTTTTGTTATTGATTAGGAACATTTTCTCTTAATCTGTGCCTCTTGGCACTTGGATATGTATATATACTACTCACTTTTTACCCCTTTCATTGGCAGAAGCCTCTTGAGAGGTATAGGGGTCATGGTACAGTATGGTGCTTCTTGATGCTCAAGGATGTATTATACTATCATCTTGGGTAGCTTGAGCATCTGTGCAGCCATAATGTGATTCCTTTTGGAAAATATTTATAAATGTGAGATGTGTAAGTAACTAATATCATGTGTTGTAAACAGATCATAAAAGGCTTGAAGGATGTATTAATTGGCATGAAAGTTGGAGGTAAATTCTGAATGACATATTGGGTGAATATCTGTATTGTTTGAGGAAGATATGTTACCTGTTTGCTATTGGACTTTTGTATTATTGCTTGAGCCTTGAGCAATACCAAAAACGCCACACGTGGTACTACTTATTAATGTGTCAAACTTTTGAAAATTTTTGAGTCCCCTTCCTAAGCTGATTATATTCACTTAGATGTTTATTTTGATGCATGTATTTGAATTTCTGAAGGTGATATGGATTTTCCAAAAAGTGTTGCTCTACAGTATTGTCTGGAATCCTGAATCAGCTTCACTCCTCTTTTCTCTTATTAAAACGATTAACTCTTTCTTGTCTAAAGGGGAAAAACCGAAAAATGCGGCTTTTGACTTGCATGTGACAGATTGACATATTGCTTTAATTTGATCTAAATCTTGGTAGTGACATGCTCCTTATATAATTAGAGAAATCTGAAAGGTTGATTACTGAGCATATGTGAAACATCTATGCGTATATTCTAGGTTGAATCTTGAAATTGCAAATGATTTAGTATGGGACTAATCTTAAGCTTTTGGTGGTTGCTGTATAAACCTCTGCCGTTCTTCTGGAAAGTTAATCAATCTATTATATCTGCTTAAAAGATGTTGGCTATCTACCTTAGTTTAATGCCTGGGTTTCCACATCTCTTTTCTTATTTCATCCTCCTAGATTTTTGCATCTCTTCAGTTCTGATCTCTTGCAGCTGGCCAAGAAATGGAAATTGCTGTGTGAGCCTACCGTAATTCAAGGAATAAAAAGCAGGTTTATCACTTAAGGTCAATCTCATAGGCCTGATCAGCATCTAGGCCACATGTTTCTAAAAGCCTAATAAAAGAAAGTGAATAACAAGCTCCATCAGAGACCATAGTTACCTTTGTTGTGCTTCTACAGTGACTGGAATCATCCTTTTGAGTCTCATAAGAGTATCCCAGACAGTAACAATGACTGGTTATGGTTTATATTGGCAGACAATAATATGATACGAGTTGAACTTTTGAGGATTCTTGAAATCCATGTCAAATTCTACCCAAATAGTATACATATACGGAGTAGCACTTTATTCTAGATTGAGAATTTGCAGGTCAATCTTTTGGTAGTTTATAAGGGTCTTGAACCTCCCAAAAATGCCTAATTCAAAGGAATAATTAGGGACTCCCAGGTGAAATTCCAAGATTTTTGGTGCCACTATAAAAATTTCTGTAACATAATTTTACTGTTGCATGTGGATTATCATTTGTTTTAATAGTGGTACGTAAATTCACTGTTGAATCTGTAGATGTTTGCTATCTCTTTGTTGTTAAGCTGTAACCCTTATCTATGGGCCTGCTAGTTTTTATTTCTTGATGTAATACTGCTGACTTTCCCCCTTTGATTTTTCTTTAATGCATCTGATGTGGTTTGATCTTGTTGCACGTTATATATCCTTAACTCTTTTTTTGATGGAAATCCTTAACTTTTTACTTCTGGCTTCTCTTTCTTTATCAACTAACTGGAGTATATGCTTCATTGAATACTTTTAGGGAAGAGAAGAGCCTTGATTCCGCCATCAACGGGATATGTAAATGAAAGTTTGAAACCCATCCCAGAGGAGGTTATTTCTCTTAGATGGAGTAGACTTGTTATCCGTTTCTCCTTTTCTCCTCCATACTAATATGTTTCTAGACATTTAACTCATGGTTGTTCATTGCAGTTTGGCCCTCGACGTAGCCTTCTGTCCCATGCAAACGAGCCTTTGATCTTTGAGGTGCAGCTTTTGAAAATATTGTAATGCCCTTTATATGCTTCGGTTATCACATCTTCTGTAATTATGAAATTGATTTATATGAAGCCATTTCTTGATTTATTGAAGCTCTTAATCTAGATCAGTTATGCCTGCTGGATGATACCCTCTTTGCATATGAATATATGTTACAGGTCTCCGCTGTTTTTGTTGGCTTTGTGACTTATGATATATGAACAGTTGATAAGAGACATAAAGAACATAAATCAATTCTAATTATGATGGCTTGTGAGCATAACCTGTTATTGAATGTATGAGTAACCTCAAGATTATGTCACGTGTCGTTTCCGAGTACCCTAATACTCAATTACTCATGTACTGTTCATAATGATGTATCTCCCTTTCCTAGTAGGCTTTTTCTTTGTTAAGGTTCTGAATACTACCTATTCTCATGTCAATGTCCATGATAGTGCATCTTCTTTAGTTCAAGACTATTTGTACTATTCATAGACTATTTTTGTTTTACTAATCTACGATTAAAAAATGTTCTTATAAATGCTGTTGGATTATACTTACATTTGTATAATCGAAATATCATATGTTCTTGTGTAATTGTATGTGAATAGTGCACATGTAGAAATGTTATTATGTTGCAACTAAAAAAAAAAAAAAAGCGGAGGAAGTATTTATTTTATTAAACCATCATACAGTATGAATTAGAAGGTTAGAAACTTAGAATTCAATCTTTTGTAATACTAAATACTCGAACAAAGTGAAAAAAAAAAAGCTTGGAAGATAAATCAATTGACCCTTTGCTTAGGAGATTTGCTTGGTTTAAACTCTTGAATAACTTCATTTATTTGAGGTGGAAGGGAAATGTTCTTCAACGTCGGGCAATCTCTATGTACAGCCAGACGGAGCTGAAGTAGAGCATTTTTTCCGGCTTTTACTGTCTTCAAATTTGTTAACCGTCTGATACGTAACACTTGCAGTTTCCTCAGTCCCTTGTAACCAAAATCCAAGACCTTACCATCATATGCATTATCAAGTTCAAGCACTAGCAATTCTTGCATCACCTTGAGCTTTTCTAGCGGATCGCTCTCAAAACCTGAGTTTTTCAACAGCAACCTAACCAAATGCTTGAGTTTATGTATCCATATTGGCAATTGTTTTTGCTTCAAAGGCCCTATTAAGTAAAGCCGCTCTAGAAATTCAGGAGGAGATTTGATGTGGCTCAAATCAAGAACATCTTCATCACTTAGCATTCTGACACTCAATGATCGGAGCTGTTTCATATTTTCTAACGCCTTACAAAAGGGCTTTATGTTCTCCTTCTTCATATTTACTATTGCCAACCTTCTCAATTGTGTTAGCTTGTCCAAACCAGGCACTAAACCAACAATTGGTTTGGAACTGCCATCCTCCTTTTGTGAATTTTCTTCTTGTAATTCCTCCTTTTGAGGATCCCCCTTTGGTAAATATAGACTTCCATCCACAAATGCTAGCTTTTGCAGGTCCTTGAAGTTACTCAATACCCCTTCGGGTATCTTTACTGGCACCATCTTTTCGTCTTCATTATAATGGCATACAAGAAGATGTCGGAGCTTGTGAAGGCGATTTATTCCTGTTGGTAGCTCCTTTACATCAGTGTTTTTGAGATCCAAGGTTTGAAGGTTCCAGAGTCCACCTATAGTTTCCGGCAGTTTATTAACCTTGGTATTTCTCATGCTTAGATAACGCAAGTTATGCAGTTTTCCCACCACTCTCGGGACATCAACAAACTTGGCATTTTGAAGGTCAAGTACTTTTAGCCGGAATTCAGCTTCCTGGAATGGCGATGACCATGCAATCGGAAATTTTTCAAGTTGGACAAATGAAAGGATTGAGCGGACACTTGAGGCAATGACTGTATTTGGTGCATCCTTGTGAATCGAAAGCCTTCGACATTGATTGTTTGTGCTTAACCTGTTTTGCGTTAACACTTGACAAAAACTCAAGTCTGCCAACTTTTGGAACATTACATGTTGCCACATACAAGGAAGTATTAAAGTCCTGTTTCTTCCTGTTTCGTCGCTTTTCAAGAGATGAAGCATACCTATAAGATGCATATTTGTATGTCACAAGGAGTTCTAACATTTTACTTATTTTGTTAGAACTTAATTTCATAGGTAAAATAGAATAGAGCCTTATATCCTAGAGTTATTTAGATTTTATATGGAAGAATGGAACCTAAGTACATATTCTGTTTCGAAAACATACCTCTTTCAACAAGTTCATTAAGATATTCTTCTGCAGCTTCTTCGAGAGTGCTATGATCCTTGGCTTCCACAAAACCTTCAGCAATCCATAGACGAACTATTCTCGTTCTTTTGAATTTGCAACTTTTAGGAAACATGCATAAATACAGGAAACAAGGCTTAAGATGATAAGGCATCTCGTGGTAGCCGCTGAAGAGTAGATTGTCCTTGCTCCACTCCGGTGATACAGGGTTGATTTGGAAATTCTGATACAACTCAATCCACTTATCCGTGGTTGAGAAAATTGCCCCTACTTTCTCAATCAGGAAGGGCAAACCATCACATTCTTTCACAATTTTGTCCCGTAAACTTGTTAGCTTCCGAGGGCACTTTCCTTCGTTCCCAAATGCCTTCTTATTGAAGAGACGCTTGGCCTCTTCTTCAGATAAAACTTGCAGATTGTAGGCTTCACCGTAAGTACTTGAAGTCTTCCAATAATTTGCATTGTGTTCACTTTTCATTGTCATTAGTATTCGACCACCTTTGCTGTAACTAGGTACCAGAGTAGCCTGAATGATCTTAGACAACTCCTCCATTTCCGAGACATCATCAAGAACCACCAAGTACCTGTAAACAGAAACAAACGTCGGTACTTATTCAGCTATCTTTTCCAAACCTTATTGTTTGAATCAATGAAGGTATATAATTAACACCATCTATAAACGAGTAATGTTTCATATTAATCTATTGTTCAGACATAGTAAACCGAATTATATAAGCTGTAATAGTAAGTTTTACACATTGCAATGCGACAAGTGACTCGAATGAGTTACTGAACTGCTTGATGCAAGTCACTGGATCATTATTTTGAATATCAGGTAAATACAGCTGACATTTTTATTAGCAGAGTAACAATAGTTAGGATTATTCCTGTCAAATACGAGTAAGAACTGAATATCAAAGAATTAGCAATCATGTTCAGGAATAGAATTATGAATGAAGTCTGCAAAAATTACCCTTTTTTGGCATCGTTTATCATTAGGTAACTCCTTAAACGATCAGTGATCGTCGCCTCATTATCTGGTAATTTCTGCACTTCTTCTACAGAAATACTGTCAGCAGAAACATTGTCTGCAGAAGAATAACTATATATGAACTGTTTAAACAAACACTTGAGTAGAGCAACACTTGAGTAAGGCTTGGTTGCTGTGATCCAAGCATAGTATGAGAAATTATTCCTTTCATTCTCGTACACTTTTTGAACAAGAGTTGTCTTCCCAAGTCCCGGCTGACCCCAAACTGCTAATACAAACTGTTTACCGTCATACTTCTCATCCTCCAAACGTAATTTCTTCTTTACAATCAATTCACGTTCCTTAAACCCTACAAAATTTTCCTCATCCTTATAAAGCGGACAAGTTCCAGGGTCAAGCTTCTTTTTCCCCGAATCTTCCTCACCAAGAGCAAAAATCGTTTCCTCATATCCTTTTCCATTTCCTTTTATTTTTTCCATTGCGTTTTTAATCCTTACAATCGAGCAAGCAATCCCACGTTTGTCCTTGTAACCCTCGACATCTTTAGAACTTTGATCTAATATTTTCCACATTCCGATCATGCACCCTTTGTCAACTTTTTCGCTTTGGTGGCCTAATTGTTGTTGCTTAATCAGCTCGTAGTCATCTATGATATCTTCAATCTTAAACACCAATGACCTTAACTTACTCACTTGCTTGAGCTTATCTTTTGATCCATCTTCTATTCTGTCTACCTTTACCTCGACCTTCTTCAAATAATCTTTAGCGATATCCATTTCATTTTTGATGTCACTTACTAATTCCGGGACACTCTGAAACTTTCGTGTCTCGGCCTGTAGTACAGGTACAACCTTCTCCAACAGAAAACTCAGCAATTTCTCTGGTATTGGTATTGCTAGAGCCATAACTTTCACTGCATACATATAAAAATACAGCAAACTTTCATACAGTTTAAACACATACTATAGGAAACTTAGCAATTTTTTTGGTATTGGATTGGTGTAATTAATATTAATTTCAAGTTAATATTTTTACTTTTAGTCATCTTATCCAACGTCCTTGGGACGTTCGTTAGCTTTTACCTTTTTTTTTTTTTTCTTTTAAAACTTTAATTTGAATTGCAAAATGAAATTGTGGAAATGAGATGTATTGTGAGACCTAATTGGCCTTTTTATTGGGCTTCCTCTATCCCAAAATATATAGTGTCTATTCAGTTTGCACGATATCCTTTGACACCATCAATATTTATAATTACATTAGTATATAAACATTAAACTAACACATTAAATAATGATGAAACTAATATATCCTACCACATGATTATATTTTTTGTACAAACTAAAGAGAAATTTAATATGAAAATAAAAGTGACGGAGTAGAGCAAATTAAAGGGATCGGAATATATCATGGTAATGTTAGTCAATACAGTACATAGTAGTTCTCTTTCTCTTTCTCTATGAAGTCAATCAATATGAAGTTTATATGTTTTTTCCTTCACATAGTAGTATTAGTTTTCTTGTGAGTTATGTGCAATTTATTACATAAAAATTTGGTATAGTTTATGGCCTTATAATCTAATTTTTCTAGACTTGAAATCAAAATAAAATAAAATAATATAAAATCACCATATACTCATATAGTCGTAAGCTAAGCTAGTAACCATTGGCATTACAACATTCCTAGACTACAAACTTCAAAGGTTGCAATCTATAGATATCATGTACTCATAAAAAATTGAGTTTCAACACGAAAAAAGATCTAACTTACCATCTACTAGCACAATTTAATCTTATCTATTTTCTTGAAAATTCTAAGGTATTAGGATGAAGATCAAGCACTTGTTCATTATTACAAATGTAGTATAAAAAATATTCATATTTTAAATAAGATTAATAGATGAGGAAAAAAAAAATATATACCTGGAAAATTTGTAGATGTATAATATATATATACTTCGTATGTCGTTTAGACCGGGTTAAACCGGTTCGTCGGCCAGCTGATCGGAGGCTAAGCTTGCTAGCTTAGTGAGAGAGTAGATCAGACTTTGGATCGATCTTGGGTTGGTTGTATGTATATATATATTTGTATATCATTTTTAAATGCATAAAAGCATTTATAAACTACATACTAATCTAGCTAGTTAAGCTTGGGGAGCCTTGGAGTAGTTGTACTGTATTTGTCATGAACTTGGAATTAAAAAGGAAAAGACATTATAAATACATTAGTTGAGTTTTTAAATTTTGAAATACAACTAGTTGAATTAGTATGAAGCATATAATTAGAATTAATCTAGTTTTTAAAGTCAAACTTTGTTTGTCATCTCACAACTAGCATTAATTTCTTGTTAAAGAAAAAAGAAAAAAAAACTAGCAATAATTATAAACTTCACAAAATTTTGATCCTAACTTTTTACACTTACATATGTGTATAAATATGTTGTCATTGCTTTTTGTTTGGGTTTAATTTTAACCCTCCTTCGCATCAAATAAAAAAAATTGTTTTAAAAAATTGTCTAGACGATTTTATAATTAGGAAAGTATGTTAGCTAAATATAATAGAGATGATGAACGTATAGAATTTACTTTTAAACTTTGAGTGTATTAGATACTATACTATTTTATAGGGACTTAGGGTAATGATTTGCAAGCAAGCATTTACACAAAGTATTGGGTGGGTGATCATGTGTGTTTCAGCATGAGTTCACTCATCCAAAATAAACTTATACACGAAAAGTCAAAAAACGTTACATCTAATTAAATTCATATAACGAGATGTTAAAAAACTTATATTGTATGAAAATATGAAATGGCCAATAATTTATATGCATCTCATCAAAAGTCTGATCACACAATACCTTCTCAAACATTTAACATCTCTCACCGATTGATATTTTAGGAATGCATTATAGAATTATATATACTCCCTGGTGGCCTCCATTTTTAATTACTTACTCCACTTTTCATTTTCGACCGTTTTTAATTACTTGTTTCATTTCCTTATTTGGAAAGCTTTTATAATATTTAATTCATTTCTCACAAGTCTTAACTAGTGGACCCAACATAAATTATATTTTATTAATTTCACATTATCTCTCCTCTAATTCTCTCAACTACTTTTGCTTTTTATAATTTTTTATTCTCCCACCAACCCCGCTATCTCCACATTTCATTACGGAGTATTTCTCCAATTTCTCCTAAAACGGAGAGAGTAATACATTAATTATTGTAATGAGTGATTATTTTAATTATCTTTTCAATTTTACTCTTTACACGTAGTTTTTAGTGATGAATGATTGTTTTAATTATCTTTTTCAATTTTAACTCTTTATATGTAGTTTTTAGGGTTTTGTAAATCATTATTCTTTTATCATAAAGTATATACACTGTATATAAAAATTACTCAATGGTTAAAATAATGTCTATAAAACGGAAAGGCATGTGAATGTGATCCATCTATTGAAAATGAAGAATTATTCCTATTTTACTAACTTCCATAAATTTCAACTAACTATAATTGATTTATACGAAGAATTTAACATGACTCTCCTCAAAAGTTGCTATGTCGTTATTCAATATTGATTAAAAAAAAAAGACATCTACCCAAATCCAAAGGTAACCAAATTAAAACCTTCCTTGGGATAAATAAATAAATTACGCCTAAGTTTACAATTATAGACAATGTCAATAAGTAACTGTTACAAGACTTGCAACAATGTCAATAAGTAATCTAGGAGAACATGCAAAGGTTAAAGACTATGGAGTACTACCGTACCGAGGGTTGTGAAATAGATAACTTATTATAATAGGATGTCTTTAATGCACGGCATGAGACAAAATAAACTGTTTAAAATTTGAATAGAATAGAAAAAAAAAAAATTAAAAAATTTCAATCCGTACTACTTCACATTTAATTTAGGTAAACATCAACAAATGTCATCAAGGGTGTTAGATAAGATAATTAAAAGAAAAATATTAATTTTTTTTTTTGACAAGAAGAAAAATCTATTAACTATTACTAAAATAGAAAACTGCTGACATCATCCTCTCTCCCAAACTGTATATGTGTCGTTTTCTCATAAAAAAAATTTCCCGCCAAATGCACTTATGATATCATATATATATATATATATATATATATATATATATATATTTTAAGGAATTGGTTATTTTTTTTATTTTTAATCATTTTCATTTCAATCTTTTGACTGTGTCAATAAATAAATAAATAAATTTTTTTTTTGGTTAGAATAAATAAATTGATATCGAGCTTAAACTTTTTCGGTAACTACGAAGTTTTTTTAAGGTTTTAATGTTATTATTAATTTTTTTTTAAGGATGCTATGAAGTAAATGTTAGCATTGTTTTATATTTCCAAGGTATTTATTTAAATTAGGATCTTTAAATTACAAGTATTTTTATTTTGTGTTTTAAACTCTTAGATATGGAGTATATAAATTGGTATGCATATGGTTTGATTAGATTAGATTGACTTCATTTTTATATTTTGTTACTCATGTAATTTATGATGATAGCTAGATATCTTTTATCATCTAATTTATAAGTATATACAGGAACTTAAATAATAGAAATAAACTATTTCATTTCAAAATTTTTTGTAATCCGTGCATCACACAGGTCTTATCTAATATTAAATTAAAATAAACATTAATTATACCAATTAACTCGTAATTTTAACATGTATTTCTAAATTAATAACATGTTAAGAAATTTTTTAAATTATTATCTGACACTCTGTAGACATGTGTTATCAAGATCTTTAAATTAATACAATGGTCTATGAAGTAAAAGTCTTTAAGGGCATCTAGCTAGCTAGATGACTAGGTAATATTGAATTCTTCTAGATTTTACAAGTAATATTTTAAGATGACTACTATTTTATTTTTTATATTTTTTGGGTGGTACGGTGGGGTGTTAAAGATGACTAGGTGTTATTGTATTCTTCCTTTTTTTTTTGGGGTTGGTTTAAGATGACTTCAACAACCTTAAAAATATCATCAATTTGTAAGAAGTAGCAATTTTGTTTGTGATTAGATCCACAAGATAAGGTGGAACAGATTCCGGGAAGTACCAATTTGGCCTGACTTTTTTGTTTTGTGTTTGGTTCCTTTGACTACTCTTAAGGTTGTCCGTATTTAGATGTCTTGAGTAAGTTGATATATGACGTCATAAACTCAGTGGTGGAGCTAGAAATTTTTTTACGGAATTTTCACCATGTACCACTGAGTTTTCACTTAAGTCACCATATATCATCGAAAGCTTTCTAATTCACCATATACCACTGAGTTTAACAAAAATGTCACAACATGCCCTTTTCCTTAACTCCGTTAGTCATTCTTAGTTAATTAAGTCACGTGGTAGCCTCTAATTGGCTCTTATTTTAATTAATTAATTTAAAAAATCTTTTTACAAAACTTATTAAAAAAAAAAAAGAAAACCACCACCACTTACTGCCCAGACACCATCCCGACCACCCATAATCGCCACCTAGCCTTACTCATCATCGTCGGCTCCAAACTGCTTTCATTCCCCACCGCGCCGGCGCCGCACAACCTCCCTGTCTTGCGCCGGTGCCCGCGTTCCTCCACTAAACCACCATACCCAACTCGAATTCCCTCCCTTTTCTGCGAACGAACAACCATCCAACCAAAATACCTTTGCCGAAAACCAGCATGTCGAAACCCAACGTCTGCGCCCAGATCCCCCACCCTCACGTTGTCGCCGCCCGATTTAGCTGCATACAACCAACCTAAAACCCCAAAACCCAAAATCGAAACCTTAGATTTTGATTTTAGGGTTTTGGGGTGGTGGATTAAGGGGGGAAAGGATTGGAGTTGGAAGAGGGAGGGGTGATGTAGGTTCGACGGCCGGGGAAGAGGTTTGGGCGCCGGTGGTTTGTGCATTGGTTGTTGGGGAACGAGAGTTTTTAAGGGAGGGAGAAGGTTTTAAGGTGGTGGGATAGTGGTGGTGGCTGGGTGAGCGGATTCCGCGCCGGCTGGTGAGATTCCCTGTTGGCTGGCTGGCCAGTTTCCGCGCCGGCGGACGGTGTTAGAACAGGGTGCACCACCAATGTGTTATGGAGATGCAAATGAGATTTGAAATGATGTCCAGGGTTCCTTATCACTCCAACTTAACCCATCCTTAGCTTGTACTGGTAATCCCACTAGTGAATGTAAGCCAGGTTTTTAATTCTATAGAAAATCCGGCAGCATTTCCCTACAGTTCTCCAAGTACACGATGTAGGCGATTAGACACACCTACATATGTATCCAGAGAACATTGTAGAGAAATGAGAAGCCAGGATATTCCCTAGAATCAATAACAAGGCATACATTCACCACCGAAGTGAGAATAAGCGTACAAGGACAGTCCCAACCGGGGACTATTCAAGGCATACTCCTATTGTGTATGCCTTAAATGTGTATATAGGCATATGATTATGCAAATGATTCATTTACAAAATATATATAGTAAATGACACATGCATTATACTAAACAAATATATCATAATTAAACTAAACTAAACTAACATATCATAATATCATAATATTAAAATAAACCAAATCAAACAAAACCAAACTAAACTAAAATATCATAATATTAAACCAAAATAACATATACATTATATAAAACTAAACTAAACTAAGCTACATTATATTAAACTAAACAAAACTAAACTACATTATATTAAACTAAAGTAATCTAACATACATCATATTAAACTAAACCAAACCAAACTAACATATCATAATATTAAACTAAACTAACATACATTATATAAAACTAAACTAAATTAAACTACATTATATTAAAATAAACTAAACTAAACTAAACTAACATGCATTGTATTAGGGTTTGTAATGTGACTAACCTTTAGATCTGCACTTCTTTTGTACAAATCCTACAAAAAAATTAAAAATAAAAAATTAATAAGAGTTTATTATTTTACCAAAATAAAATTGAATTTAAAAAAAGGGGAAAAAGAACTCATTATGGGTAGATATAAACTCGATGGTGGCTGCACGACAAGCTTGGTGGAGGTGGCGTCGGTGGTGGCTGCAAAATAAGGGTGGTGGAGGAAATTAATTCATTAAATATATAAAAGGGGGGGGGGGAAAGTAGGAGGACTTACCGGAAGTTTCAGTAGGGGGAAAGTATGGTGGTTCTGGTCGCGGCGACGGAGGGGTGGAGGTCAGAGGTAGCTTGGTGGAGGTGGCGTCGATGGTGGCTGCGAAGAGGTAGTTAGGGTTTAGCGCAGGATACATTGAAATAATTAAAAAAAAAACAACAACACTAACCTCGCGGCGGCGTCAGGGGCGGCAAAATGTGGTTCTGGTCACACCGATGAAGGAGGAACGGGGGTGGCTGTAGACATGGTGGTTCCGGTTAGGGATCCGACCGAAAAAATTAAAGTAAAAAAAAAAAAAAACAAAATGCACTACACTTACCCAACGGCGGCCAAGGAATAACGGCGGTGTAAGGTCGGTGGTTGCGGCGGCGGATCTGGTAGTCGCCGGTCTTTCTCTTTCCTTTTTTCTGTTTCTATTTCGATACAATGCAGAAGTGAAGATAAGCATTGTTTTTTTTAATTAGTTTTGAAGGAATTAAAAATTCCTTCGGAAATTAATACTTCCACGGAATATTCTGTCGAAAGTATTAATTTCCGAGGGAAATTAATTCCGTCGGAAAATTTACGAGGGATAATTTTACGACGTATTAAATTTCCTCGGAAAATTCAAAATTTCCAACGGAAATCAACCTATTTCTAGTAGTGGTGGTGGCTGGCTGGGTGGACGTGGGTGGTTGTTTTTTTTTTTTTTTTTTTTTAAATTTTTTGTTAATTAAATTAAACAATTTAAAAAGGGAACCAATTATATATTTATATGTTGCCACGTGGCCTTATTAGCCATAATGACTAACGGTGTTAACGTCTGTTAGTCATTAATGGTATGTTGTGACATTTTCATAAAAGTGAATGGTATATGGTGAATTAGAAAGTTTTCGATGATATATGGTGAATTAAGTGAAAACTTAGTGGTATATGGTGAAAAATCCGTTTTTTTTTCTTATGGAGGCCAAATCTTATGCACTTGTATCTCATAAAAACAAAAACGATTATTTATATTTCGTTGTAATATATATAAAAATCTCCAATTCTAGAACAATAATTTAAATGAGTGAGACCCAATTATTAATACAAAAATAAATAATTGAGTTAAGTACAATTTGGAAATAGGGAGACAAATGCTTTTACTGAGTGCGCTAAAACAAACTTGTATAAAAAAAATTGCAATGCACAAGATTCGAATTCACCCAAGATGTGAAAAACAAAGTATGAATTTTGCAAACCAAATCCACTACTCCGTACAAATGCTTTTACTGAGTGCGCTAAAACAAACTCGTATAAAAAAAAATTGCAATGCACAAGATTCGAATTCACCCAAGATGAGAAAAACAAAGTATGAATTTTGCAAACCAAATCCACTACTCCGTACAAATGCTTTTACTGAGTGCGCTAAAACAAACTCGTATAAAAAAAAATTGCAATGCACAAGATTCGAATTCACCCAAGATGAGAAAAACAAAGTATGAATTTTGCAAACCAAATCCACTACTCCGTACAACTTAACATATAAAATTTATTGCTACTTTTAAGAAATAAATACAGCCAAGGGGGAGGTCATGAGCTACGCCAACCCCCCTTGGTTCCGCCACTGATAAGACTAAAACCACTCACATATTTACTGAGTTTATGACATCATAAACCTAAAATCTGCATATTTGATTGCTTGTATATGGTCATTTCATTACATTAGGTTTTTGGTACGTGAAACACATGAGTTTTTAATTAAACTAAATCCAAAGAAACATACAAAATTAAAAGCATTTTGGACTGGGTTTTTTCGATAATTCATAACAAGTACATACGTACGTTACTTTGATTAATATATTTGTCAATGTTCAACTTTCCAGCTTGAACCGATTTTGAATACCCCTAATTGGAACAGTAGAGACACTTTTTTTTTTTTTTTTTCATTTTTTTTATGAACTTATTTTTTTGAATTTTGAAAATTTCTTAGCCAAGGTGCCCCATAATCCCGACCTAGATCCTTAATACGTTCCGGGTGGGGAATTAGTAGCCTAGTTGGAATTGTTTATTTCAGTTGACTTCTTAATGAAGCTAAATTAATTAATGTGTTAAAATAAGACATTTTAACTAATATTATTATCCTTCAAAAAAAAAAAAAAAACGAAAAAAAAAACTAACATTATTATCAGGCAATTTATTAAACATGTACTGTACTTGCATGGTTGTTGCATCACATGCATGACTTTTTCTCTTGAAAAATTTGGATGAAAATTTAGATGTTTAATAATACTACAATAATTAACTTATTCATTTTCTCTAATTATCGATGGTAAATGTATTGTACCCTGACTAATCCTCTAATATATTTCTTAAATTACGTGCCTAATCTAAATAATGAGTTGCAAGTAAAAAGAATAAAAGTAACAAAATGCCTCACTCCAAAGGCCGCGTGTAATAATTTAAGTCTATAAGACGGGTGCTTGTAATTAATTAATTAGCATATGTACGGAGTATAAATCAACTAAGACAATTTGATTTAATTTCTTCTTTTTGCTCAACACACATCCATTATATTCCTTCTAGTTCTACCTACTATACTCTTGGAATTTCCTTAGACCAGCATCATTCAAATGGCTTCAGACTCTGATCTCTACCAGAATCTGATCTCGACCGACTTCGAAAACACAACGGCATTTGCTATTAATGCTTGTTCTCCGAACTTGGTTATGGCTACTTCTGTTAATACATCCATTTTGTCTTCCTTTTCAAGATGTTTACCTTTCTTCATCACACATACCGCACCTTCTTCTAAGCCGACTAATCCCTCGACTATTGATCAGTCTAAGTGTGAGTCCGAGTCCGAGTCTGAGTCTGATTCTATCGCTCGTAAGTTTGATGATGAATATGAAAGGACAAAGTTGGTTAATATGATGAAAGCTGGTTTTCAGCTCTTATTTTCCGAAGTTGATGACAAAAGTCAATATACCTCTCTTGGAATAAAGGTAAATTCTTTACTATTGTAATTGATCGTCATTTGACATTTACACTATTCATATACGAGATTTGACTTAAGTTCTTTAAAATGCGAAACAACTAATAATAGGTTATATTGGAGATTGATCATGAACAAATTCAAGAGGAACTTGAAGATTCAGCCAAGGCAACACCTTGCGATGCATCTCCGACATATAAATTGGAAGCCGAAGGTTCGATCTAAAAATTCTAAATGCTACTACTTCTATCTCTTTTATTAGTCTGATCATCACGTCGGAGTTTTGTTATTGTTTAAGAGTAAAGTCGTGATCCGTCTAATTAATTTTAGCATTAAAAAATAATTCAAAATCATTAAATCACAACCGTTTAATTTTAAAAATTGTGATAGTCGTTTTTCTTGTAGAATTTTCTGTGATCCCGTATAATTATTTGCACAATATGTTATTAGGCAAACTTAAAAGAAAAAGGGGCAAATGAAAGGTGTACGTAGAAGGATTTCAACTACACTCGTATTACATATTTGTGGTTGCTTGCAGATGCAATTGGATTAATTTTGGACTATGCAGGATTTTGGATATATAGTTGCTCCTCTGTAAGTTGAGCATTATGTAATTTGATTTTGGTTGAAGATTTTGTCCACATTTAATTTATTAGGTTTGATTTTCCGTTATTTTTGGGTTTAAACATTAAATCTCGCACTTATTTAAGTATACCAATAGGTTCATCAACACATAATAACTCATAGATTGTGGCCATTGCATATATAGTAAACTAACTCAGAGGCACGTACCAATAAAGTGTTAACTAAAGGTAGGAGTTTGAATCTTACTAAGTGAGCCGAGGGTGTTTGGGGTCGGGTAGGGTGATCAGCTCTTATCCTCCCCTCTATTCCCAAGTGCCTAATTCGCAAATACTTGATCAAAAATAAGGGTTGAGGTCAGGTCAAGATAGATCTTCCTTATCGTAAAAATAAAATAAGAATACAAATAGTAAATAGACACAGTGATCACTTATTATATTAACTCAAGTTTAATGGTCAATAGATTTGATAATATATTGAAAAGGTTGATGATCCATACTCGATACAATAGCTTAAAAGAGTAAATTTAAGAAATTATTGCACCTTCATTATTAGTTTCATAGTATGAATAACATTGACGCATTTTGTATACCTAAAGTTTATTATGCATCATTTATAATGCAAATTTAAAGACGTTAGGGCTTGATTTTTGTTGGTTTTTGTAACGTAGGTACTAACCGATGAACTCGTAACTTCATCGGATGAGAAGACATCCTTTTTAAATCTTTGTGGTAGAAATACAGAAGAAAGCAATCAATCAAGCAGTGGCTATGCAGAGGTGATTATAT
This sequence comes from Chenopodium quinoa, assembly GCF_001683475.1. Lineage (NCBI taxonomy): Eukaryota > Viridiplantae > Streptophyta > Magnoliopsida > Caryophyllales > Amaranthaceae > Chenopodium > Chenopodium quinoa. The sequence goes on from NW_018745195.1 coordinate 653,839, forward strand.
ACTTCGTACTTTCTTCGTGTATTTTTTTTTTTTTTTTTTTAATTTGGACTCATCATATCATATAACAAGATGATGAGAGCCTTTTCTTTTTTTGAACTTCAGGTGGTGTTTTTTGCACTCGTTGAAGGTCTAATTGATGATAAACTCATTTCTGATAGTGAGCAACTGAAGAAGTTTTTGAAAGATCTTAGCGAAAAAAAAATGGTAGGAACTGGATATCGAAAACACAACTTTTTTTAGCAAGTAGTGTTTTTGAGTAATAATTTATCAATGTATGAATTGAAGTGTTTTCACCCTCATTAATATTCGATTATACCATTTTTGTAGGGAATTTGGTCAAAGGTGCATGCTACATGTTCAAGTGTTGCCGAGAATTAACCTTGTTCTCATTAGGCAGTGTTATGCACAGCTTGTTGGTGGCTCGACGTACATACATCTGCAATAATCATATAAGATTAATTAGCACATGATGTTAAAGGACTAGCTCAAGTTAGGGTAATATAAAAGTTACGGGCTCAAATCTTATCTACCGTTCCTTTCAAATAGAATATTGAAAATGCATGGAGTATAGGGGGACCGAAATAAACTTAATTTGTATAATTAATACTCCGTATAAGAATATTTTTGATACTACAAATTACTCATCATATATATATACTCGATTGGTTAGCTACTAAAAGTAGTGCAACTTTTTTTTACTTTTTTTTATTCTTAATTTTATTACCCAATTTCAAAGTTTAAAATATGATTGGACTAACTTTTACAAAAATATACTGTAAATATGATATACTCCCGAGTCCCATTAATTGCCTCAATAGTTGATAATAGTGACAAAAGATATATGTGTAAAATCACCAAACGCTACCTTCTTTCGAGAAACGAAGACAGTGGTAATAATGAAGAATAATTAAGAATTTTTATTTATCATAAATATTTTCTCAATAAATATACATTTGGGTATAAATTCTTTTGACATATTAAAAGGACGACATGAAATCACATGCTTTAAACAATATTGGGAAATATTTAATAAGCGTGAGCATGGCATGGCGTGGCTTGTTAAGTCACAATGACAATTTGTATGGTACTTTCTCCGTTCTTTTTTATTTGACCCACTTTAATTTTTATACTATTCAACATCTCTTTTTTTACCGTCTTTTGTGAATTATATGTAAGGAAACATACTCATGTGGGATATTGTTAGATTCGTCTCAATAGAAACTATCATAATATATAACTTTTATAATTTTTACTTATGGAGAATTAAAATTATTGATCATTAAAGTTCTGCATTCGCAAGCGTGATAAATGAAACAGGTCAAGTAAAAAAAAACAGAAGAAATATGTATTATCTTGGGCCAGGTTTACTCGTAATTTTCGTAATTTTGCATTGTATAGACGTACGATATACTCCTTCAAATTTCTTTCCTCTATAACGTCCAATGCAAATCATTGGCCTTATATATATAAAGTATTTTTTTTTTTATCAATTGATCATAAACTAGATTATTCATATAATTACATGGTTACACCAACCACATATAGAATGTTGTAGAGAAAAATGTGGATAAAAATTGCAAATTTAGTTGAAAATGTCTTTATAATATAATTTGTCAATATAATCACCCACTTGTAATAATTTGGAATAGCAAAGAATTTCTCCACCCCTTCATTGCTAATTTCTGTGCTATGTAATTAAGGTATAATTAATTATCTATCTATAAATTAATCATACTCCTTACTATCTAAACAAAATTTTAAAAGGGGTACAAATATTAATCATCCTCATTTGTTTTAGATCGATTGAAAAAGAAAGGGAAAGAAGAGAAGGAAGGATTTTGTTCAACAATGCAAATTCCAATGCTTTTACAACATTGTCTCTTATTATCATCACTTCTTTTTTCATTACAACAATTACCTACCTATGCTGCCCCTAAGGTAAGTCATCAATTTGCCTTGATCGATCATCTTCATCTTCGATCTTTGACTAAGCATATCGATTGAATTCAGACTGAGACATGCATAAAAGAAAAGTGTGACGATTAAAGAAAAATGTAAATTTAATTTTAATCATTATTATATTCTTTTTTGCATGTAGTTTTATATAGTCTACTTGGGCTCTCACCACGCAGAACCTCGTTTATTAGCCAGTCCCGAGACTATTACAAAGTCCCATCATGACTTGATTTCTTCTGTATTAAGGAGGTATAATACAAATGTGTCATATTTATTAATTGTATCTTGCCTTAGATCTTTTATTTACTTGAAAAGGGATAATTAATTAATTGTTGAACTTCAATTAATTATCCTTTGGTTTGATTATGTTTGCATACATGGAACAGTGATTCTGTATCATCTTCAGAAAGGATAATATATTCTTATAATAAGATATATAATGGCTTTGCTGCAACATTACACGAAGAAGAGGCCAATGAGCTCTCAAGTAAGGCATAGATGAATCTAAATATATACAACATCCGCTCGGTTTTTTTTTTTTTTTTTTTTTTAATTTTTTTTTAATTATTATTTTTTTATTTATCATCTGACTTTTGCTTTAAATCTAATAGTTCTCTCTTTTTTACTCACGCCTTACCCCCTCGTTTCTATTGGTATATTAAAGCCCCGTTTGGTTTGATGTAAAATATTTTCATGAAAAATGATTTTCACATTTTTTTTTTTTTTGGGCTTGTGAAGGGTGGAAAACAATTTTTACAATGGTGGAAAATTGCATCCTTAATGATGGAAAATATTTTTTCCTTAACAAAACAAGGGAAACCACATTTTCCTCCCTTTTCCTTACCTCCTTTCTATTTCCCCTCTCATCCATCCTCACATTCCTACTCCTATTTTTTTATTTTTCCTGAACTTTTCTTGTATGCAATCAAATAAAGGAAAACTAATTTACAATTTTCCTTGAAAATGTGTTTTCCATAAAAATTAATTTATCATTGAAAATGTTTTACATCAAATCAAACAGAACCTAAATAGTAAAATTAAATTAATGAAGAAATTATTTAATTTAAGCTCATTCTAAAAATATTTTCATCTAATTTATTAATGCATGGTTTAACTTTCATGTAGAGCATCCAAGTGTTGTATCAATATTTGAAAGTCGAATTCTTGAATCGACAACGACTCGATCAGCGGATTTCTTAGGATTACATTATCCACCTTCCAACCTTGAAGATTCAATATGGCATAAGGCAAACTTAGGAGATGATATCATTTTAGCAAACATAGATTCCGGTAAGTTTTGCGTTGATCCAATATTATTTTTTGTTTCGTTTTGAGAGCATACGAAAAAAGTTTCTAAAGACATATTTGATTAATATTACATGATTCGTTTTATAATCATTGATTTTGGAAGTACAACACAGTACAACTTTGTAAAATATACAAGTCAAAAAAAAAAAAAAAAAAAAAACTGATAGTAATATTGAACATAATTAAATACAAGTATAAAGTAAATACCATACAACCTTTTGATTATTTTGTAATAATATAACCTTTTGGGGTATTAATTTTAAACAAGACATAACTGAATGCAACCGGATAAACAAGTTACCACTGCCACGTGTCGTCGCTATATGATTGGCTTAAATAAGTTTTTAATTTTTTTTTATTTTCTCTCTCCTTCCCCAAACACCACCACTGCTCCACCCTCTCTCGCCATCCCCACCACCACTGTACTACTTCGTACCATCATCACCACCAGAACCGACCCTCCCCTTCCCGACCACAGCTGCCAACCCCCACCACCAAGCCGAAACTCCCACATAACCCACCAACCAGCCTCGATTCCACCCCCACAGCCCCCATTCCACCTCCCCCGACCACCGCAGCCAACCAAGACCACCAAAATTCCCACAAACCCTACCATTCCACCGACGAGCCGCTACCACCAGCAGCCACCTCACGAACCGCTGCCACCAGCCACCAGAAACTCCCACACAGCACACTTCACGAACCCAGCAGCCGCTGCTACTACCTCTTCTTGCATCCGCATCACCAATTCCCCAATTGCACACCAAATCACAAACAACGCCACCAATTGCCACCAATCCGCCATCCCCATTCAGCAATTCGCCACCAATTTTCAACCTTTTCGCCTTCCACCATTGATTTTGTTGAGATTTGTGATTGATGGTGATGGCGGGCATGATGTGTGAAGAAGAGAGTAGGGTCGTGGAGGAGAGTAGGGTCGGGGGTGGTGCCGGTGGTCGGAGATTAAGGATGGGCGAGTAGGTAGGCTCGGGGTGGGGGAGGTGGGCTTGTCACCGGCGGCTAGCGGGGGGAGGGGGCTGGACATGGAGGGGCGTCTTTTTTTTTTTTTTTTTTTGTATTTTGTAAATCAATTTAAAAAAAATAATCAAATTTTAATGTTTAGACAAATTACATAATGATACGTGTCAAAGGTAACCTGTTTTATTTTTTGGTTACAAGTTTTTTGTCTTGTTTAAAATTAACTTCCCCAAAGGATATATTATTATAAAATAATTCAAAGATTGTATTATTATAAAATAACCGGCCAAAGGTTGTATTATTAATGGCAATTTTTCCTAACGATTTTTGCAATAATAAAATGAATGCATAAGGGTGTTAGATAAAATTATTAAAAGTAGAAATATTAACGTACATGAATAAACATTAATTACAGCGATTGATGTGTGATTTTGACACATATTATTCTAAAATTAATACCATTTTAGTTAGGAAGTATATTAGAATGTTAGATGATCTAATGCCTCGAGAGCTGCATGACACTTGATTTTTATGTACTATGTATTGAAATTTGAGATAGGTGTGTGGCCGGAGATTCAAAGCTTTTCTGATGATGAAAACTATGGCCCGATTCCCAAAAAGTTCAAAGGAGCCTGCGAAAATAAATATGATCCGACATTCAAGTGCAATAGGTCATTATATCATCAACTTTACTTCTTACGGAGTACAATACTTTTTACTCCTGTTTTTTTAAATGTCTCATTTTGATTTATTTTTGTAAAAAATTCATGTAAATCCAGGAAGCTTATAGGAGCCAGATATTTTTACAAGGGCATGGAGAAGCATAGTAATATACAAGAAAATTGTACCTTCAATCAAAAGTTGAGCCCTAGAGATGACACAGACGGGCATGGCACCCACACCCTATCAACGGCGGGAGGGAGTATCGTCCCATACGCAAGCTGGGGAGGACTCGCGAATGGGACAGCTAAAGGAATGGCACCGAAAGCGCGGTTGGTGGCCTACAAGACGATGTGGAACGTTCAATGCCCAACATTTAAAACCACAGGAAGCAATGAAATAGATATAATGGCTGCTTTCGAAGCTGCTATTGATGATGGCGTTGACGTTATAAATTTTTCTCAAGGATCAATTAATAGTGCTTATCTTGATGATGCTGCAGGAATAGCTACCTTCCATGCCATGAAGAATGGCATCCTCACTATTGTTGCTGCAGGAAATAGTGGGCCGAATGCCGGGACTGCTGCAAATAATCATCCATGGGTGCTATCTGTTGGTGCGTCTACTATTGATCGTGTTTTTTCTGCTCACGTTCTACTCAGCAACAATCAGAAGATCAAGGTATGTATGTATATGCACATATATTTATATGCTATATATTGATTGATGTGATGGTTAAACTTGTCCGTTAGAAAACATGATAAAAAAAAAACGTGTCAACTGAAAAAAAAAACAGAGAAATTGTACTTATAAAGAAATCCTAAGCCTCTTATTACCTAACTTGCTTTGACAATCATAGAATCATAGTATCAAGTGGGTAATATAATTATTCTAAACTCCTTTTCCCAAAATTTAATATGGAGTAATAAATTAAAATTAAACTATTTACTGCAGGGTACACGGTTTTATGATTTTGTAGCAAAAGTTGACGTTCCTAGTGAATTGTACCCACTAATCACTGGTGCAGATGCTCGCATATCTGGTGCTAATGTTAGCGATGCGTAAGTTTAATTAATCTTCTTCTTCTTAACTTTTTTTTTCTTTTTTTATAATTTTGAATAATTATGTTAAAACCCACCTCAACAAAAAATTGAAGCTGTTGGTTGAGTCCCTGACATACCCATCGCTTAACATTTCATTTTTAAAGGAGGTGGTGGATGAGATTCGAGCTCGTAACCTTCTTGTTACATTATCTTTGATACTTTGTTAAAGGATAATCTCAACCAAAAACTTAATCCGATGGTTGAGGCCTAGTAATAGATTTTATATTGTATCACATTGTATAATTATTGGATTGTTAAGCTAGATTACAACTTATTAAAATTGCTAATACAAAACATATGTTATTTCTTTTTATGATCGATATGATATGCATGTGACGTTGGATGTAGATCATTATGTCAAGAAGGAAGTATCGATGTTGCGAAGGTGACTGGAAAGATTTTGGTATGTCGCAACGCTGGAAGAATTGTTGGAAAAGATGAAACATTGGCTAGTGTTGTAGCTAGAGATGCTGGGGCTGTTGGGATGATCTTTGTATATGAAGAGAAGATAGGAGATGGAGATGTCTTTCACCAATTTCATGCAGTCAACACTATAGTTCTTAGCTATAAAGACGGCGAAACTCTTTTTTCTTATATTAACTCTACAAGGTAAGATCAATTTATAACGCCTACCTCATTTCCTGTTTTTGGGCATAGATATGGTGTTACAACTTAAGCTATATATGTTTATTTCACTTCAGATTTACAGATCAAACCGAGCCATGAGGTAGGTTTTTTCTTTTTATTTAACTAAGTTAGCTCTTGGATATGTATGTAATTGATGCTAGTACGGTGGAAGATCATGATATATACTTCCACTGATTTCTTTTACTTGCAACAAAATTTATAGTCTGACACTTTTAGGAGGTGACTAATGAAGGTAAACAAACGATTTTAATCAAAATAATCATTTTAACAACGAGAATAGAGAAGGGTTAGGTACTATGTGTAAAAATTATATTGATTTAATTTGTTTGTTTACATTGTATAATTTTGGCCTCAAAATGCATGCAACAAGGCTGTATTGCAAGTAAATAAAAATCAAAAATTAGAATTAAGAAGGTGAGACGATTATATTTAGTTTTGTAAATAATATATGAATATCAAAGAAATAAAGATTGCAATTTGTAACAGGACTCCAACCGCGTCAATCAGTGGCGTAACAAATACATTGGGAGTAAAGCCATCTCCAATCATGGGTTTTTTCTCTTCGAGGGGTCCAAACCAGAATAACCCTGGTATTTTAAAGGTATACGTACTCATTATTTTTTTTGATCTAATTATTACTTCTTTCATTCCTATTTGTTTGTCTCGTCGAAATGTATTTTATTAAGGATTGAACCAAAATATAGGAAGAAGGTAAGAGTATCTTCGTCTTTTATACTTTTATTAATGTATGCAAGCGGGGTTAACGGTGGAAACAGAGCAATCTTTAAGGGCCATCTTAGAAAGGAATATGGGGCAAACAAATAGGGACAGAGGGATTCTATAATAAATTCATTCATAAAATGGATTCCTTAGCATGCACAATATAGTTATTTAAAGTAATTTTACCTTGTGCATATTCATCTACTACAGCCTGATGTTACAGCTCCTGGGGTAGATATTCTCGCTGCTTGCCCTCCAGAAATCTTTCAAAATTCTTATTGCATGTTAACCGGAACATCAATGGCTAGTCCTCATGTTACTGGTATTGCGGCTCTTATTAAGAAGCTACATCCTGATTGGAGTACAGCAGCTATCAAATCAGCAATCATGACTACAGGTATGTTGTGTACACAAACTACATGATATAAATATATAATATGTATATAAGATAGCAATTACATACGGTTTATGGATCTGGTTCGGTAACGTAGAACCGATTTAAAGTAAATCACTATACACATATAAGTCAAATTTTGAATCCATAATATTTTAGTAGATCAAGTTAAATTGGATCAAGTCGGGTCAGTTGAATTTTTAACACCTTATTACATATATTGTATGTGTAAGGAACCTAACTTTCGATTGTGTACCATGTAATAATAATGCAGCAAGTCCCCTTGATAATGAAGGGATGCCTATACGTGACAGTGACAAGATAAGTGATGCTAACCCATTTGCATACGGGTCGGGCCACGTTAAACCCAATGCGGCAATGGATCCAGGGTTGGTTTATGACATGAACCAATATGATTACCTAAACTTCCTATGTGCATATCCTCCTGAGAGTACAACTCTTAAAGAATTTAGCCAACAACATTCTTACAAATGCCCGCGCTCCTTCAACATCTTGGATTTCAATTATCCTTCCATATCGATCGTAAATTTTACCGGCAATGCGATAGTTACTCGGAAGTTGAAGAATGTTGGACAACCTGGAACCTATGTTCCACGCATTGAGCCGCCACCCGGTGTCTCAATTGTGGTGGAGCCTAAGACTTTGGTGTTCTCTCAAAAAGACCAAATCATTATGTTTAAACTTATCCTTACAGCGGATATCAATCATCTCTCCACTGACTACATTTTTGGAAGTTTGGTGTGGTCTGATGCTAAACATGTTGTTAGAAGTCCTATTACGGTCAAGGCTAAAAATAGGTAGATAGTTGTCTGTAGTATTTGGAAAAATTCATGGGAATAATCCCACCTTTTGGCTGTTCATTTTTAATAATCCCACCTTTGAGATATTTTTTAATAATCCGACCTTTATCCCCCATTCTTTTTTAATGGTCCCAACCGGTCATGTAATCTGTTATAGCAGGTAACATGACACGTGGCAGCCTGTGAATGGTAAAAAAAAAAGCAGAAAAAATTAAATTAACAAAAGAAAAAAAAAAAAAAAAAACAGCCAGCCACCAGGGAGCTAGCCCAACCACCAGCCCAGGCCAGCCCCCTACCGCCAGTACCTGCTCTGGCAGGGGCGCCAGCGGCCGTCGGCCTCCCTCCCCTTCCCCTCCTGCTTCATTCTCTCCTTTCTCTTCCTCCATGATCACTCCATCACAACCACCACCTGGGAAACGGCCGAACTGAACTCCCTATACTACCCACGTCCATTTTCGTCCTGGCAGCCACTCCCTTACCTTGCCTAAGCCCCGACAACCACCCCTCCCCCTGCCTTACCGCCGAAACCACCCTCCTTCCACAACCACTTGACCAGAACAGACCCCCTCCCCAGCCCCACCCTCGAAATCGCCCCTAACTCGAACCCCCCACTCCGAAACCACCCTAAACCCTCACCCTAGATAGCCCCTAACTTGGTTTTGGAAGTAAAGAAGGAAGGGGGTTCGATTTCCGTTACCCTCAAAGGTGAACAAGGGTTTTGGGGATGGGGGTTGAGGGGCAAGGTGGCTACGATGTAAGCTTCGATCTGGTGGTCGGGGCTGGTGGAGGAGGTGGCTGGGGCCAGTGGACGACGACAGCGGTGGCTGGGACTTGTGGAGGAGGTGACTGCCGGTTTTTTTGTTTTTTTTTTTTAATTTTGTTTTTTAATTTAAAATTTTAGACAAATTGTATAGTGACACGTGTATTTTAAACCAAATTTTTTTTTTACCTCTTCTACTGGTTACTGGTCACCCGAGACCATTAAAATAAAGGGGGGGGGGTAAAAGGTCGGATTATTAAAAAATATCTCAAAGGTGAGATTATTAAAAACGAACGGCCAATAGGTGGGATTATTTCCATGAATTTTTCCATAGTATTTTTCATTTACAATGTTTACTAGTACACTCCTTTAATTTCTATCCTACTATATACTTTGTATATATTAGAATGTACCAGAACCCGAGCTAGTGCGCAAGAAATACTAGAACTAACTATGCGCACGAAATTAATTTTAGATATATTGTAGTATTTGTGGCAATTCAGATGTAAGGAATAATGCATGAAAATAAAAAGAATGCATTATGTAAAGACCAAGCCCTTGTATTAATTATTACTTCTGTTAATTTTTAGTTATAATAAAGGGGTGATATATTTATGAGACATAAAAATTTCTTTGTTGTATTGCAACCAAAAAATTAACAGAGATAGTAGAAAATCACTTGTATGTTGTATTGTCTGTTGTCTATTGTCTAACCATCATAAACAAATTTGAAGCTCCTTTTTTATACTTGTGTGAAGATTCATATCATAGCATGTAAAGAGTAGATCAAAGTTTTACTTATATTAACAGGATATTTTTGACTCATGCATGAAGTAACATCATATCAAGGTAGTTAATGAAAAATAGTACATATTATTAATGATTTGGAAAATGATCCCTTCATTTAATGATTTGAGCCAGTGGCGTATCCAAGAATTTGGAACAGTGAGTTCGGAATTCATTTAATGATTTGAGATTTTGAGCTAATAGTCTTGTCGAAAAAACATTGCTCGTTAATAAAAGACTAATTTTTGAAAGAGGCCAACATACATGTTGATGCGTCAATCATCAACACCATAAAAAATTTGAATGGTTCACATGAATGCGGAAGGTGTTCGGGATCCTTTAACTTTTGTTATAAATGGTCTAGTAATTAGTTCCCAACCTAACAAGTCGTACAAACAAGGTCATGGACTTAATAAAATTAGCAAATGTCCATATGTATGAATTAACAATAATGATCCTACACATCACTAGGTGACCAAGTTTATCACGTCACAAAGAATATTTACCATCATTGTTTGCTAATTTCAGATTAGTGATATCATACTATGAGACTGAACAAATTCGCCATACCTTACAAACTTGCTAATAAGATATAAGATGAATGGTAAGGTATATTTGATTCAATTTTCGTTCGCGGTTTCATTCAATATAACAACTGTTTTTTTTTTTTTTTAATCCATACCTTATAGAAAGTACAAGATTACTCTTATGAATAGTGTGCTGCGCATTTACATGTTTACTCTATGTAATATGTATTAGTTTTTATTTTGGCTTCATTAATGATAGTTGTCTTTTTTGGTTTTTTCCTTGGTTAATGTTAATTGCCTTTTTTTTTTACAATTTCGAATAGTGTACGGACATTTTTACCCCTAAAAATATTTGTTTACATATTTTCCGTCATTAATGTAAATAACAGTGGAAAAGCTCCTTAAACATGGCTAGCTAGATATACCTCATTTCATGCCTGTCAAATTTATTTCCTTTATTACGCCCAATGCAAATCACTGGCCTTATATATACAGAGTATTTTTAATTAATTGATCATCAAGGATCATAAACTAGTTTATTCATATAATTATACCAACCACATACAGAATTTTAAGGAGAAAAATGTGGATAAAAAATGCAAATTTAGCTGAAAATTTCTTTATAAATTGTCAATATAATCACCCACTTGTAATAATTTGGAATAGCTAAGAATTACTCCCTTGCTAATTTAAGAGCATGCACTATGTAAGGTAAAATTAATTAGCAATAAATTAATCATGGTCCTTATTATCTAAACCAAACATAAAGGAGAAAATTAAATTTAATGAGATACGTATATTAATCATCTCATTTGCTTAAGATCAATTGAAAAAAAAGGAAAAAAGAGGAAGAAGAATTTTGTTCAACAATGCAAATTCCAATGCTCTTACAACATTGTCTCTTATTAACATTTCTGCTTTTGTCATTGCAGCAATTACCTACCTATGCTACCCCTAAGGTAAATAAGTCATCAATTTGGCTTGATTCATATATAATAAGCGTGTCTATTAAATTGAGATAGGCGCAAAAGAAAAGTGTGAAGATTAAATTAGGAAGACAATAGTATAAATTTAATTTTGATCATCGTTATAATCTTTTTTGCATGCAGCACTATATAGTCTACTTAGGTTCTCACCACGCGGAATCTCGTTTATCAGCCAGTCCCAAGACTATTACAAAGTCCCATCATGACTTGATTTCTTCTGTACTAAGAAGGTATAATACATACAAATGTGCAGAATTTATTAATTGCATTTCGCCTTACATCTTTTAATAACTTAGAAGAGATAATTTATTGCTGAACTTAATTCAATTATCCTTTAATTGATTTGATTATGTGTACATACACAGTGTTTCCGAATTATCTTCAAAAAGGATAATCTAATATATTATATAAATAAAGTAGGCATTTTTGGAGAGCATACGGAGCGCCACGTAAGAAAAGGAATTATTTCGACCAATAAGAAGAAAGATTTGTATTTTAGTTTTGAATTTAAAAATTATGTTGCCACATAGATAAAAGTAACGAATTAGATTTGATATATCCAAAATTTTAATGCCACGTAGATTATAATCCACGAATTAAATTATTTTAATGAAAAAAAAAATAAAGTAAAAATATAAGAAAAGATAAATTTATTAATTCAATACTACGAGTATAAGAATTCCAAAAAAATACACTAAGAAATATTTAAATGATAAACGTTTATAATAAAGTTTAATACCTATCATTATAAGATAAATTTTGAGATTATTTATGATAAGAAATACAAATCGTTCGTTAATTATAATTAAATTAAAATTTGTGATACCTACCATTATAAATTGACACATCATACGACACAAACAAAATTTTGTATCAATAAAAAACCCCATCAAGCGAAATTTGTGTTAGTAATTTTGTGTTAATTTTTAATTTTTATATCTAGATATGATCTAAACTTAATTTTTTTCAAATCTAATATATATATAAATAAAGTAGGCATTATTGGAGAGCATTCGGAGCGCCACATAAGAAATATACTTATTTCGACCAATAAGAAAAAAGATTTGTATTTTATTGTTGAATTAAAAAATTATGCCGCTACCTAGATAAAAGTAATAACGAATTAGATTTGATATATCTAAAATTTTAATGTCACCTAGATTATAATCCACGAATTAAATTATTTTAATGAAAAGAAATAAAGTAAAAATATAAGAAAAGATAAATTTATTAATTCAATACTACGAGTATAAGAAATCCAAAAAAAATATACTAAGAAATATTTAAATGATAAACGCTTATAATAAAGTTTGATACCTATCATTATATGATAAATTTTGATAGTATTTATGATAAGAAATACAAATTGTAAAATTTGTGATACCTACCAATATAAATTGGCACATCATACGACACAAATAAAATTTCGTAACAATAAAAAAAAAAACCCATCACGCGAATTTTGTGTTAATTTTTGGTCATCAATAGACGGGTAATTTTTAGCTTAATTTTTAAAATCCTATGTTTAAATTAGTATTTCTAATTATTACTTACATTGTATTAATTTGGGATACTCAACGATTATATGTTTTTGTTTTATTTACTAAATGTTTTTTTACATGCAAATCTAACACATCATACGACACAAATAAAATTTCTTATCAATACAAAACTCCATCAAGCAAATTTTGTGTTAGTTTTAGGTCATCAATGTCCGGGTGATTTTAAAATCTTATGTTTAAATTTATATTTGTAATTATTAGTTACATTGTATTTATTTAGGATACTTAACGATTATTTGTTTATGTAATGGAATACGATTAGATGTTGTATACTTAATATATGGATGGCTTTGGTTATTTTTGGAGATGATAAAAAAAATTCCAATGCATAGATTTGATTTTATATATCGCAACAATTTTTCATTTATTGGTAAATATATTGATCTATTTTATATAAATGTAGAGATTTAATTTATATCAATTTCAGTTTGGCTAACATTTTACGGTTTAATTTATCCATTGATGTAGTAGGTTGGTTGTGGACGAGATTGGTGATTCTATGGAAATAAAAGATATGGTAAAACAATGAAAAATGATTTAGGATTTAAATTATTAAAAATTTATCATTTCAAATTAAAGATTTTATATAGTGGAAAAAATATTACATTTACAATTTATTTATATTTAATAAATTCATTATAAATTATAGTAAAAAAAATATTAAAATTTTGTAATTTTATTTGAAATTATTAAATACAATAAATCAAATAATTAAAAAACTTAGATGAAAATATCGTGCATCGCACGGGCTTCCATCTAGTATATTCTTATAATAAGATATATAATGGCTTTGCTGCGACATTGCACGAGGAAGAGGCCAATGAACTCGCAAGTAAGGCATAGATTAATACAAATTGCTTTAAACCTTTGATCTTTTACTCTTTAATTTCTTAGACCATACCCTCTCATTTCTATTGCTATATTAATTATTAAATACAGTAGTAAGATAAAAATATGGAGAAAAAAATTTAATTTAAGTTTGTTCGTTCTAATAAATATATGTTTAATCTTTATTAAATCCTCTAACTTTCATGTAGAGCATCCAAGTGTTGTATCAATATTTGAAAGTCGAATTCTTGAGTCGACAACGACTCGATCAGCGGATGATATCATTATACCATAAGGCAAATTTTGGAGATGATATCATTTTAGCAAACATAGATTCCGGTAAGTTTTGCATTGGTCAATATACTTTTGTTTCATTTTGAGAGCATACAAAAATAAGTTTCTGAAGACACATTTGATAAATGACATTTCATATATTTGCAATAGTATGTAAAAATAATAGACAAAAGCTAATGAATGTCCCAAGCTCGTTAATTAGATGATAAGATTACTAAATGTAGTGATAGAGTATAAAACATATTCCTGGGCCTCAACTATCATCTTAATTTTTTGGTTGAATTGCTTTCTAACGTGGTATCGGAGCCAAGTTCAAATCTCACCCACCCCCACTTTCATGTAGAATATTTCGCGCAGGTTATCCGGAGAGCTCATGCACGGTGCATCCACACTTCAAGCCCAACGGACTCTCGTGTGAGGGGTCGTGATAGAGTATAGAACATATTTTTGGGCCTCAACCATCAGCTTAATTTTTTAGTTACGTGAAATAATAAAAATTAATTACATTGATCGACATGTGGTTTTAACATGTATTCCAAAATTAATACCTTTTTATTAAAAAAAGTATATTATAGAAATGGGATCATGTAAGAACACAACCCTTATGTGAGAACACTCTAATATATAAGAACAAATCTACACCCTTGATTTGCTTAGATCTAACCGTCCATTTTCACTATTTAATATTGGCATATATGTAAATTTCATAGCTTACATTAAAAAATTTCAGCTACTTATTTCTCTCTCTCTCTCCCTCTCTCCCTCCTCTCTCTCTCTCTCATCCTAGTGTATTTGGGTGAAAATTTATCATCAAAATATGGTAAGGTTATCAATTTTATCATCAAATTCTTCTACGTTAATAGATTTTTTCAATGTATAATGTTCAATTTTTTTTTTTTAATTTTTCATTTTTTACAGCTTAATTTTTTTTTTTCAAATACACGTGTTCGATTTTCTTGGATTAATTTTTCAATTTGTGTTTGGTTTTTTTGGCTTAATTTGTTCAATTTGTGTTTGATTTTTTCGGCTTAGTTTATCACTTTGTGTTCGATTTTTTCAATTTCATCATCAAATTTTATGAATTTTGTGTTTTTGTGGACATTTCAGTCTGTTTTTGCTGAATTATTTAATGTAATTGTGTTTATTTTTTAGACATGTAATGTTTTGAAGTTTGCTAGCTACTTGTTAAATAATGCAGTGTAAATATTTTGTGTTCTAAGGTAGTAATAATTGATTTCTAATTAAGGGAATGTAATGTGCACACCAAGTGTTTGATAAAATTCTCTGATATGATGTTACATACGTTTGAGTTCTAATTAACTGAATACATATCAATTAGCACTTTTAAGGTTGGATCTTAGAGCTGGAGATGGTGCACACTGATATTGAATGGTAGAGCATGTTTTGGAGTCTGCTTTCGGATATATGGTTACGAAGAAATGCTTGGGTTTTTGAAGGGAAGATGGTTGATCTAGCTGGGATTCAACAAAAGGCGATGAGCATAATTGGAGAGTATAAGAAAGCCAATAAAGCTACATCAATTATTAATTTGGGTGCTGCTAGTGTTGTGCAGAAATGGGAGAAGCCTGAGGCGAGTTGGTATAAGGTAAACTTTGTATTAGTTGAGAATTGTTTACTCATTTGATAAATGAACAAAAATTGTTGCTCATTTGATAAATGAGCAAAAACTTGTTTGCTCAATTGATAAATGAATAATGAAATGTTTGCTCACTTGAAAATGAACAAAGAAATGTTTGTTCATTCGACAAATGAGTAAAGAATTGTTTGCTCATTTGATAATCCTATAAAACAAATGAGTAAAGAATTAAGAAGGATAGTAATAAGAAGTTGATCTGTGGTTTATGAATCAAAGCTTGAGGACTGGTTGAAGGGTTATATTAATGAGACTGTTTGTGGATTATAATAATAAGGATAAATTGGATTTTAACACCTGACAAAAGGCTGAAAATGGTTTTTAACACCCCCCAAAAAAAAACTTTTATTTTAACACCTCCCAAAAATATAAAAGTTGGAAGTTAACACCAGTTAACGATTTCCGTCACGGAAATTTAACGTGGGTCCCACAAATTGGCTTCAACTTCAATTTTCACCCAGCAAAATACGAAACTTCCTCTCTGAACCTTCATTTCATTGATTTTATCCATTACAGATTTTTGGTGCTCATAATTTACAGATTTACAGATTTTTGGTGCTCATAATTTACAGATTTACAGATTTTTGGTGCTCATAAATCAAACCATACAAAAAATAAATAAAAAAATTCAACACCGGTTCATCTTCTCCTTCGTTGGAGAACAAAGCGACTGAGAACTTCCATTTTTTTTACCACCAATTCCGCCGCCCATAAAGGGCCCTGTACGGCTACTGACCAAGCCTTCGCAGCCAGCAAACATGTTAACTGGGGACCGGCCACCAAAATTAAATCAACCACCCAAGAAACCAACCTTGCCCCATCCCGTTAGCCACCCAGCTCCCTCCCCCGACCGACGACCGGCGAACCCATCCCACCCCTTTTCCCCACAAACGCAACCCAACCCTCTCCCTTTTCCCCTGCTGCCCCGACCCAAGCCACCACACCGAAACCACAATCAAAGATCTGAATCGCCGCAACCACCACCACTACCACCACTCTTCTGCAACACTTTGCTCCAAACCCTAACGAATCGACCCGCCTTAACCTTTTCGGCCACCCTAACCCCTAAACCACCACACCGTAACTTTTTTCGGCAAACTTAAATTGATTTCTAGACGAGGTTCGATGGATCTGCGATTTGCTCTGATTTCGGGAATTGATGTTGGGAATTGATTTTTTGCGGTTTGAGTGAGGAGGTGGCTGCAGGGGTTGCGATTGTGGGCTGGTATTTGGAGAGGAGCTGATTTGGTTGCGAGAACGGGGAAAGGGAAGGGGGGTGGGTTCGGTTGGCAGCGTAGGGGTGGGGGAAAGGGAGGGGGGTGGGTTCGCGCCGGCGCCGGCGCCGGCCGAATCTCTGGGCACCGGCCACCGGCAAGGGGGAGGGAAGGGGTGGCAGTTGAGGGGAGGGTGGGCAAGAACGAAGGAAAGAGTTTGGGATGGCAGCCATGAAGATGAAGGGAGGAAGAAGACGAAGAAAAGATGAAGGGAGGAATAAGAAGAAAAAATGGGATGGCAGCCACGAAGGTGGGTGTCGTAAAAAATTGAAAACGAAGGAGAGCGAAAACCAATTTGTGGGACCCACGTTAAATTTCCGTGACGGAAATCGTTAACTGGTGTTAACTTCCAACTTTTATATTTTTGGGAGGTGTTAAAATAAAAGTTTTTTTTTGGGGGGTGTTAAAAGCCATTTTCAGCCTTTTGTCAGGTGTTAAAATCCAATTTATCCTAATAATAATGCATAAAAATAGTTGGTTTCTTCCATTCCTATAAAACAAAATGATCAATATTTAAGAGAAGAAAAAGGGAAATTGATCTTTCATTTGTATGAGTGCTGCAGACACAGAACATGTAACATCTTCATAAATGAGTAAAGAAATATTTGCTCATTTGTCAAGTGAGCAAATAATTGATTGCTTATTTCACAAATGAGCAAAGAAATACTTGTTGATTTAATGAATGATTAAAGAAATATTTGCTCATTTGACAAATGAGCAACTAAGTTTTTGCTCATTTGTTAAATTAGCAACTAAGTGTTTGCTCATTTGACAAATGACCAACTAATTATTTGCTCATTTCACAAATGAGCAACTAATTATTTGCTCATTTGACAAATGAGCAACTAACTATTTGCTCATTTGCTAAATGAGTAATAAATTGATCGCTCATTTCTCAAATGATCAAAAAATTGATTGCTCATTTCCCAAATGATCATTTTTTCTTCATTGATATTTACAAAAAATTACAGGTTATAAAATTGCAAAATAATTCTTTGCTCATTTATCAAATGAGAAAAATATTTAATGCTCATTTGTCAAATGAGCATATAATTCGTGCTCATTTTGTCAAAAATTAATATTTATTCTTTACTAATTTGTCAAAATGAGCAATTATTTTTTGCTCATTTTTCAAATGAGCAATTATTTTTTACTCATTTGTTAAATGAGCAATTAATTTTTGCTCATTTGTCAAATGAGCAAACTATTTAATGCTCATTTGTCAAATGAGCAAATGATTCTTGCTCATTTTGTCAAATTAATGCTCATTTGTGAGTGTGTTTGAATGTTTTAAATACGTTAGCCTACTAGCTCAAGGGTAGAGCATTGTGCAAATGCACAAAAGATGTGGGTTCGAATCCCACGTAGGTTCATTTATGTAATGTGGAGACACAAGTTTGTATGAGAGTTTAATTGTAACAAAGTTTATATAGTTATAAATCATTTCAAACAATTTTTTTGCTCATATAATTTAGTACGAATTTGATTTTTTTTTTTTAACTAATTTTGTTTATAAAGATAACCTATGCAGGAATTGAACCTACATCTCCTATGCATTTGCATAGTGCTTTACTAATTGAGCTAATAGGTTTATCAAATGTCTTAAATCATTTTCTATGTTATCAAATGTTTTAAATTTTGAGTGTGCTAATAGGAATTCCTCAAGCTTTCTTTTGATGTGGCTGCAAGATAATAGATCAAAGTTTGAAGATAAATGAATCAGAAGTAAGAAACATTGTTCCAGCAAAATTCATAGGCACTTATACCAACCTTGGTAAAGAACTATAAATTACAGGAACTGAGGACTCTTTGTTATTGCATTCATCTTTAGTTGTTTTAGAACCTATTAATGGTGATAAACCCGCATTAAAGATAATTTTGAAATAAGACTAGTGTAGAACAACAATAAGAATCATATTATTGAATTTCATGGAGTCAACAGCAAAACGAGAGATTATGCTACAAAATAGCAAAGATTTCATATAATCCAAAAACCATTAATAAAGAAAATTGGTCAAAACAAATTGCCAAGAATGAACCTCAGATTAACACAAGCTTACTTTGATTTAATGTGCTGAAAACAGGAAGCAATAAAATAAGAATAAATTATTACCAAAAATGATCTTTTTTCTAAGCACAGCAAATTGGGAAAGATAGCAAAAAGAGCATAGACCTAACATTCACATGAGAAACTATGCATATCATATCAGCTTCCCAATTAATGTCTCAACGACACCCAGAATCATTAACATTAAGAATCATGCATATATTAACAGCAAAACAAAGTGAGATTATCTAGGAGACAAGCAGACCTTGCTGTATCATAACATTTTCAACAGGTCCAATTGTTTCAAGCTATAATACTGGATGGTCTGGATGTACTTACCATTGATTTTATTTGTCAGTTCCAAGTTCTTCATTCGCACCAACTAAGGAGCCAATTCCACCATTATTGTTAGATTGAATAACATTCACCTTTGAAAAGTGACCAACTGACAATGTTTCAACCACTTCAGAGCTATTTATTGGTGGTTGCAAAGTTACATCTTTGTTGATGCCTTTAGCCATATTTTGAGTGCCCTGAATTTCTTCCTTTGCCTGTCCTAAATCGTCAATGCTAAAGATGCAATTTTCAACATTATTGGCAGTTGTTTGAGATAAATCAGCATTATTTTTTATATTGGAAATAGAATCCAAACTTTTCATATCATCTGATTCACTTGAGGTACATCGTCGTAGGACCTCCTCCGAGTCCTCCCCAACCATGCTTTGTGACTCTTTTTCTCAGAATGTAGCTATATTTTGGAGCTTTAGCGAAAGCAGTAATTACTTAAACTGAGCTGCACATACGTCACTTCTACGAGTTCTTTCAATTAGCATTTAAAGCCCATGGATTATCAACTGACAATGATAAGAAAAAAATCAACCATTCATCAGGACCAGTGTAAAATATGAACTACTCCCTTTGCCCCAAATAAGAGAAACACTTAGTATTTTCACATCTCAAAATGCTTAGTTTAAAACTCTACCAGACTACACAATTATTTCAATGCTACTTTAATTTATCAACAAACCTATGGATGCTCTGAAATTTTTTTACATCAATAATATAGCTTGTTGTCAATCAAGTGCAAAGAATGAATACAAAATTATACATTAATCAAAATTAAAAAATGTGAAAACCCAAATTTTTGTAATTAAAATCGCACAATCTTGATTTAAAATTCGAATTAAATCATACACAACAATGAAAATCAAAATCAAATTAACTTACAGTGCCTTAAGTATACAAGAACAGCAAAGGATGATGAAAATTTTGTGATGTTTCGAATTTTCCCAATCGAAAATCGCGTAACCAGATTTTGGCAAAAAACCTAATTTTCGAAATCAAAATCGCAAAAACATGTATCAAATTCAAAATTAAACTGAAATTTACATACCTTAACAGATTATCGCGAGAAATTGATGAGCAAAAGCAAAGAACTTGAAGAGCGAAGAAATGGAAGAGCGTATTCAGATAACCTGGAAGAAGAGAGAGAAAATCCAAAGAGGAGAGAGAAAATCTCAGTTGTTGGATTTGATCTAATTTAGCGGCTGAGATTTGTCCTCACATAAGGTGTGAGTTCTCACATAAAGGGTGGTTCTCACCGGATCCCGACCTTATATTGTTATATAATGCTCTAGAAGCTCTCGTTAGCAATATCCATCATAACAATATATTTTATTTACTTCTAGTAATTATGTATTGAAATTTGTGACTAATAGGTGTGTGGCCTGAAATTCAGAGCTTTTCCGATGATGAAAGCTATGGCTCAATTCCCAAAAAGTTCAAAGGATCTTGCGATAATAAACACGATACGGCATTTAAGTGCAATAGGTCAATACATCATCAACTTTACTTTATACAATATTGTACTGTATCTGTATGCATGCATTACTCTGTTGTACTCTCTCTGTTTTTTTTTTAATTTTTTATTTTCATCTTAAATTCAGAAAGCTTATAGGAGCTAGATATTTTTACAAAGGTATGGAGAAATTGATTAATTTAGAAAAAAATTGCACCTTCAGTGAAAAGTTGAGCCCTAGAGATGACAAGCATGGGCATGGCACCCACACCCTATCTACGGCGGAAGGGAATATCGTCCCATTCGCAAGCTGGGGAGGACTCGCGAATGGGACAGCTAAAGGAATGGCACCAAAGCGCGGTTGGTGGCCTACAAGACTTTGTGGAATGTTCAATGTCCTACATCTAAAACCACAGGAAGCGATGATATAGATATGATGGCTGCTTTCGAAGCTGCTATTGATGAAGACGTTGACATTATAAATTATTCTCAAGGATATTCTAGTTCTAGTGGTTATTTTGATGATGCTGCAGGAATTGCTACCTTCCATGCCATGAAGAATGGCATCCTCACTATTGCTGGTGCAGGAAATAGTGGGCCAAATCCCAGGATTGTTGGAAACAATTATCCATGGGTCTTATCTGTTGGTGCGTCTACTACTGATCGTGTTTTTTCTGCCCATGTCTTACTAGGAACCATCAAAAGCTCAAGGTTCGTATATACGTATATCAATTAATTTATTTATATGTTTACAAACGAACAGTCAAGCATAGTTGTTAAAATCCCGATCCAGATCTTACGATCCTACGATTCTACGATCTATATTAAAATTGCGTGATCGATCCAGATCTTTGATAGGATCTTAAAGTTTGTAGGATCTTACGATCTTACTTTGATATTAATTATGAGTGGTAGGATTTCAACACGATCCTACGATTTTATTACGATCCTACGATCTGAGCCAACATTTCACTATAATATGAGACTTTAATTTATTACTCATTAGGTAATATGCACCTAAATTTAATGTATTCAATAATTATCGCTAATAAATTAGCGAATCCGTGATATTAATATGATTTTATCAATTGACAACTTGCAGTTGTCATAGTTAAGGTCTCATTCTTGACAAATTTGCACATAATTTATCAATTTAAAGTTCTGTTATTAATCTTCTAACTACCATACAGACAAAGCTAAATGAAGATCGACTTTTCTTAAGCAAACCAATGTCTTTTAGCATTGAAACCCCTTTTCAAAAAATGTTTTTAAGGTAATTTATAGCATAATATATGATATTATTTGTTACTAAGTAGGATCTTACGATCCTACGATCAGATTCTATTGATTCGATCCCACCCCCCCTCATCGATCCAAGGTAGGATCCCGATCCTAACAACCTTGCAGTCAAGAACTCAGGATACAATGTTTACACACATATAATATATGTTATTGCGTGTATATAGTGATTCCCTTAATTGTTAAACTTGTGCATTGGAAAATATGATATATAATTAAAAAACTAATGTATCAAATTATCAACTAAAAAAGAATATAGGAATTATAGCTTATAAAAATATCAAAGAAGTATATATAACATCAAATTAATATAATTTCTAATTCCTTGTCCATTATTTAAGACATAGTAATATCATACCGTGTTAGGAATTGATTTTGTTTGATTAGTATTAACAATAAGAGAGGTTTATATACAACTTAATATCATTAGCTAAATACAGTAAGGCTTAGCATAATAAAACTAATACGAGTAATTTTTTGCAGGGTACGCGGTTTTATGATGTTGCAAAAGTTAATGATTCTAGTATATTGTACCCACTAATCACGGGTGCGGATGCTTATATATCTGGCGCTAATATTAGTGAAGTGAAGCGTGAGTTCAACTAATCTTCTTCATTGAATGATTGTACTTCCTTCGTTTTTATTAGATGCATCACTTTTCATATATGGAACTTTCAATTTAAATGCATCATTTTTCCTTTTAGTCAACAATTTCCCATCTCTCACATGTCACATGGGCCTTCATTATTATTTTTTTTTTCTCTATCTCTCTCTCACTAGTTTCTACTCCAAAAATTACCTAGGAATCTGCAATTTTAAAAGTGATGCATCTAATTAAAAACGAAGGAAGTATAATTAATGGATTGTCAAGCTAGATTTTACCTTATTAATAAAAAAATTTATATGTATGTTATTTTGTCTGTATGATCGATATGATATGCATGCATGTAGATCATTATGTCAAAAAGGAAGTATTGATGTTGGATTTCAATTATCCCTCCATCTCTATCGTAAATTTTACCGGCAATGCAATAGTTACTCAGAAGTTGAAGAATGTTGGACAACCAGGAACCTACGTTCCACGCATTGAGCTGCCGCCCGGAGTTTCAATTGTGGTGGAGCCTAAGACTTTGGTGTTCTCTTAAAAAGATCAAATCATTATGTTTAAACTTATCCTTA
Source organism: Chenopodium quinoa (assembly GCF_001683475.1). NCBI lineage: Eukaryota > Viridiplantae > Streptophyta > Magnoliopsida > Caryophyllales > Amaranthaceae > Chenopodium > Chenopodium quinoa. The sequence continues at coordinate 677,421 of NW_018745195.1, forward strand.
CAGAGGATATCAATCATCTCTCCACCGATTACATTTTTGGAAGCCTGGTGTGGTCTGATGCTAAACATGTTAGAAGTCCTATTATGGTCTAGTATCTTTCATTTACAATGCTTACTATACTCCATTCCATCCTTCTATGTACGAAGAAGTAAATTAGTTAGATACTTGTAGTAGATTTGAGCAACAAACATTTATACTATATATATAATACTTGTAGATTTGAGCAACGAACATTTATACTATGTATGTATATAATAGAATGTACCCGTGCTACTAAACGAAGTTTGGTGTTATAAATGGTGTAGTAATTATTTCTCAACTTAACAAATCGTACGTGCAAACGAGGTCACAACTTAAATTAGCAATAATGATCCTACACTGTACTAGGTGACCAAGTCTTTCACGACACACAAAATATTTACAATTTTTTTTTTCGGATGATTCTAAATTATACTGATTTTTTTATTTAATGATTTTTATTAATATTTATGTCAAAATTAATTATAAATTATTTTTCTAATTTTAAAATTCATTCATTAATTTTGCGCAAATTTTTGAATTTTTAATTTTAAATTTACCTAACTAATTTACAAAAATAAGTTGTTTGTTATTGAAATTAAAATATATATGAATTTTTTTAAAAAAATATAGCATACAGTACACTATTATTAGAAATAATGTACTAGTACTCTTTAACCTTTTTTTTTTTTTTTTTTTTTTGTATATAAACTCAAAAAAAAAAAAAAAAAAAAAACCCTGAAGTTGAAGATTTTTATGGATTCATTTAATACTCCATAATAAAATGTTCCATATTAAATAACCCAAGTTGCAGTTTTCTTATTTTATATTCATGGGTTCTTTAATGATGAAACAAATTTCGTTTTTTTTTTTTTTTTTTTTTTTTTTTTTTTTTTTTCTGACAAACAGATTTAATGTTGAAAACTTGAAACTTCTACATATGTAACATCTTCAACAATTTCTTGATGGCTTTCATCAAATAATACGTAACGAAAAAAAGTCTTATAAATAGGTTGAACTATTTTTTCTCACGCACACAAAAGTAAAATTAAAAAAAGAAGTGTCGATCACATGGCGAATACTCGATATTTATCAATCATTTGCATCGTCCTAATCATTTTATCTGTTTTTGGTGTCAACGAAGCATCGTCTACTTCATTTTCATCGTCTAATACTACAACCACTATCGTTTTTCATCCAGGCGATCGTCAAATATATTATGACTTCCCATCAAAGGTTAAGCGTATTTCATTGGTAATGTTATTGATTTTGCTAACTTAGTCGTGGGAGTGACTTCGTTGTTTGGGATGAAGTTTGGCTGAAAACTAAAAGCCAAAAAATTTCTTACAGTTACGTTATATATAAGTATTTAATATCTCTTCTTTAGTCTACGGATGTATTAAAAAGGATCCTGATAATTTTAATTATACTATAATCTGATCCGTATGTAGTTGCTTTTTCACTTTTGCTATATTATTAGTTATTGTTATTAATGTTTGATTAATGGCTTATGGACTATGGTCACCTAGTGCTTGTACTTTCTCGAAGATATGTGGTGTTGTACTCGTATAAATAAGAATAGTTTGTTATTTTAAATTGATTTTGAGTTAATTTATATATGCAAAGTTAGGAGTATTATTTTCCTATTTCAAACCTATATTCATAACCGAATGAATGACCCATTATGCATGTCTTAACTTTGTTAAACTTAGTGTAAAATGTCTATAGTCGCATCGGAGTGCATGTTATATATTACGCGTAAATAATATTTTATTCTTTTATTAGGGTGGACTTATGCAAAGTAGAGATCGAAATAATTCTCATTCTAAACTCATGTTTTCATCATTAAAAGATAACAAGACATATATATTTAAACTTATCTTTACAGCGGATATCAATCATCTCTCCACCGATTACATTTTTGGAAGTTTGGTGTGGTCTGATGCTAAACATGTGGTTAGAAGTCCTATTATGGTCAAGGCTAAAATAGGTAGATAGTTGTCTAGTATTTTTCGTTTACAATGCTTACTATACTCCATTCCATCCTACTATGTACGAAGAAGTATATTAGTTAAATACTTGTAATAGATTTGAGCAACGAACATTTGCACTATATATATAATAATACTTGTAGATTTGAGCAACAAACATTTATACTACATATATAATAGAATGTACCCGTGCTACTAAACGAAGTTTGATGTTTATGGTCAAATTCGACTATAAAAATTCAAGATTTGGAGTTTTTATGGTCGAATTTGACCATATAAGCCCAAAGAGGAAGAAGTGCTGGGAAAGGTATGTTGTTTTGTCTGAAATTTTTTGTTTGTTTTTGTTCTTTCTCGATTTTGTGGTTTTATTTCATTTTCTAATCGAATTTCCATGTTAGTTTGATTTTTTTCGATTTCTGTTTGAGTTTTTAATTTGTTCGAATTTCTTTGACTTTGGGTTTGATTTTGAGTTTTCGTTTAATTATTTGTTCGAATTTTGGTGAACTTTTTTCATATATTGTTCGAATTTTCTAGGTTTGTTCATATTTTGTACTAATTTCATTGATTTTGTTTGAATTTTGTGGGGTTTTCAAGAATTTTGTAGGGTTTTTCGTGAATTTTCGTGACATTGTGGGCTATTTTGTATTTTTGTTAATTTTGAGTTTGATTGTGGGTTATTTTTTAGGGTGTAATTTTTTTGATAAATTGAAATGTTTTTTTTTGGGTTAATGGTTGTTTTGGGTGGGCGGTGGTGGTGGGTAGAATTTGTTTTGGGTGTGGGTGGTGGTGGGGGGAAGGTGCGGTGGGTGGAGTTGGTTTGGGTGGGAAGTGGTGGTGAGGCTGGCTGTGAAGTACAGGCAGTGGTGGATGGGTTTTTTTTTTAAAACTTTTAGTGACCGCGTAAAGCGTCCGCTATTTTCCAGATTTGCAACCGTTGTTAAAAACGGTCGCAATTAATAACATTTACGACCGTTTTCCATGCGGTTATTAAAAATAATTAAAACGGTCACAAAAAATCTACGACCGTCATTCAGTCGTAATATCGGTCTTTTTGCTTGCAAATGAATAACGACTATCATGTTACGAAAGTCGACAGTCGCAATCATTTTCAGCGTTCGTTTTAACCTTTTTAGTTGTGTGAGCCCTTCATTATCTGATGTCTTTCTTAGGCCATGTGTCATGCTCATATCTGAGCTAAATGCCAAGTGTTGGCTTATAATTGGACCACTTGTCGGCTTCTCATTTGTCTATAAAGGGGTTATAATACCTCGAAACAGGAATTGATTTTTTTTTTTAATCATGTGATGCCAAATATATTAAGGAAGCGTACGGTGACACATGGTGATACCATGTTATCCCCTGAGTTTCATTATATTATAGATGGTATTTTTAGCCCCATTGGCTTCTACATATAAGCATAATAGGATTATTAAAATGGAATAACGTTGAAAATTCATGACAAATGCATAATTAATATAATAATAGTTGAATTATGCATTCCAAAAAAAAAAAAAAAATGTCCTTTAAAAAAAAAAAAAGTAACAAAAAAAATGTCTATAGGCCTATTTTTATTACTATTACACGGAGCCTCCATAATAGTTAGGGTGACTCATTTGAATGGGTTACAATTCACATGAAGGTGTTTCGTATCCTTCAACTTAACAAATCGTACGTGCAAACAAGGTCACAACTTAAATCAGCAATGATGATCCTACACAGTACTAGGTGACCAAGTCTTTCACGACACACAACATATTTACGATTTTTTTGCGGATGATTCTATATTATACGAATTTTTTTATTTAATGATTTTTATTAATATTTATGTCAAAATTAATTATAAATTATTTTTCTAATCTTAAAATTCATTCATTAATTTTGAGCAAATTTTTGAATTTTTTTGTTTAAATTTTCCTAACTAATTTACAAAAATAAGATTTTGTTATTGAAATTAAAATATATATGAAATTTTTGTAAAAAAAATACAGCATTAACTATTATTAGAAATAATTGTACTAGTACTCTTTCACTTTTTTTTCTTTTTCATTTTTTTTTTGTATATAAACTCAAAAGAAAATAAAAATAAAAATAAAAAATAAAAAACCCTGAAGTTGAAGATTTTTATGGATTCATTTAATACTCCATAATAAAATGTTCCATATTAAATAACCCAAGTTGCAGGTTTCTTATTTTATATTCATGGGCTCTTTAATGATGAATTTTTTTTTTTTTTTTTAATTTTTTTTTGTTACAACAGATTTAATGTTGAAAACTTGAACTTCTACATATGTACCATCTTCAACAATTTCTTGATGGCTTTCATCAAATAATACGTAACGAAAAAGAGTCTTATAAATAGGTTGAAAATGTTGAAAAACCCCATTCCTTGGTCATAGTTAGGAATATTTTTGGTTTTTTTGAGCCACTTTTATTACTAATATGCGTTTTCTAGTGTATTCGTAGTTTTTGGTATTGTTTTATAGAAAATTGCGGATTCAAAGCATTTTTCCGGACTTATTTGAGTCACTACAAGCATTAGAGTGGGATCGCATTATTATGACCATATTCCGTAGCCCAAGACCGCATTGGAGCAACTAAACCGGTGATTAAGGGCTCGGTGAAGAAGAAGAGTTCGTGGCAATGGACCGAGTCTTAAGGACCCAAAGAGGAAATGCGGATTGGGCTAAGAAAATAGCCTAATTGAAGAAGTCCATTACGCCCGAGAGCTCGCCCGACCGGGTGGGTGTCTCGCCCTGAGGTGTTCCCCGGTCGGGCGAGGCATACAGAAGAAAAGCACGCTTCGCCCTGTCTTGCGCCTGACCGGGCGCAAGTGAAAAAGATGCCAACAAAAAGGCGGGCCCGGCCAGGCGAAGCTCCGCCCGATCGGGCGCGTACCGTGTTTCTAAGAGGAATTTCGGCAATTTACATTGTTTTTAATTAGGATTTTTAAGCTTAAGTATTAATACGCTTTTGTTAAGTAGGTTGAGGGGGCTCTGGACGTTTTTCTCATTAGTTAATTCTCAGTTTTTAGTTTAAGCTTTTGGTTAATACTCTTATTCTTTCTCTCTACTCTTTTAGTTTATGTAATTCATTATTTCCGTTTATTTTGGTAACAATTTCTTCCCTTTTTATTTTCAGTGATTTAGTTGCTTTGATTTAATATGCTTTGCTTAATTGCTTTGCTAAGTTTAGATTTAATTATGCGTGAGTAGTTTTATACTAGTGTTTGTAGGGATCCATAAATAATATGATGGGATAATTTATTAATGTTGATTGTTAATGTTTCAAATTAATTTCCTATCGATTGATTTACTGCTATGCAATTAGTTTAGTGCTGGTTTAATTGTATGAGGTATGCAATATTGATTCGAGAGATGAGAATTCATGTTTAGGTTTAGTTTTAATAGGCAGGTTAATTAATAAATGGTTAAGTCAAGATTCGAGAGATGTGATTTAATACCGGTAGATTAATTCTGTGATTGTAATACGTAGCGAAAGCCCTTGATGATCTGATTAATTTATGCATTGATAATTGATTATTATGTTTTACCCTGGAATATTATTTATTGGTGAACCTAAACTCTAGGCCTTTTATTATTGTTTTCCTCTCTTAATCAATTTGCTTTAGTTTAATTCTCATTAAAAACAATTTGGTTACTTGATAATTTAGATTATTTTAATTAATTAGGAATAGAAAGACTTATTTTCCTGTGGATTCGACCCTACTTCCCTATCTATTTTAGTTAGTGTTTTAGGAATTACTTTTGATGAGCTGATACGAGTTTAGCCTATCAAAATTTGGCGTCGGTGGTGTTGCGGCATTTTTTTTTTAATTTCATTGAAGAATTTTCCGACGAACTTTTCTGGTGCCGAAAATCCTTTTCCGACGAAAGAATTCCGTTGAAAAAGTGTTTCCGACGTAATTTCCATCGGGAAAGATCATTTTTCCTACAAAACCTCTTCCGACAACCGGTTTCAATGGAAATTCCGTCGAAAACGTGTTTTCCAACAAAATTCAGGGTGTTTCGGACGGAATTTTTCCGTTGTAAATAGACTGTTTTCTAATACTTCGTAGTATTGTTTTTTACAAAATATAGAAATATAATATTTTTTTTTTATAATAACATCTGTTTTTAGTACTCTTAACTTTAATTACCATTCAAGGTCTCATTAGCTTAATTGCAATTCTTATTAAAGTAGAAATCCCTATTTTATTTGTTGAAAATAGTTGCTTGGCCAAAACATTAACTATTACATAACTATCTTTATTTAGATTGAGGAACCTCCTTATCTTAGATTAATTTAAGGATACACGAAAACATATACTTGAATGTACGCGGTACATATATAACAATAATTAACACAACTAGGCGGTCACAAACGTTTACTAAGCTATTTAGTCCCAAAATGAAACGCTAGAGATTAGTTTGCCTTTAATCAAAGGATACTTATCCAAATTCATACATGCAAGAATCCTAGCAATTTCGATTATTAGTCCTATTATTCACAACGAAGGATTACTCTTGTGTAGAAAAGAACTCTCAACCTTATAGAGAATAAATACATAAATTTCGCTTTTAGATATACCCAATAATGTAAGCTTGGCAATACCCAAAATTTAATTTTGGGCATATCCATAATTTGATTTTTTTTTTTTTAGTAATCAGAACAATTGACAAAGATAAGAGTTGACCAAGACATAGATCACGGTGTATAAAATGTTTTCCATTTTTGGTATATCTAAGTAATATTTGGGTGTACCTAAAATGGAGTAGTTCTATCCTTTTTTTTTTTTTTAAGAAAATACAGAAGTTTAAGGTTATTTCGGATAATCGCATCTGTTTTTAGTACTCTTGACTATATTTTTTCCATTCTATCTAATCATGGTCTTATTAACTTATTACGACTTCAAAGAAAGATCGATTTTAAATGCTGAAAATAGTTGCTCGGCCAAAAAGTTGCCTAATAAATAATAATCTTTGTTTAGATTAAGAACCCCTTTATTAGATGTTTTCCATTTTGGGTATACCTAAGTAATATTTGGGCGTACCTAAAACGGAGTAGTTCAATTCTTTTTCTAAAAAAAATACAGAAGTAGTTTAAGGTTATTTCGGATAATCACATTTGTTTTTAGTACTCTTGACTAGATTTTTTTCCATTCTATCTAACCATAGTCTTATTAACTTATTGTGACTCTTTTTCAAATAGAAAGACTGATTTTAAATGCTGAAAATAGTTGCTCCGCCAAAACATTGCCTAATACATAATGATCCTGGGTTAGATTAAGAAACCCCTTATCATAATATTTAGGTATCAAGAAAACATATACTTGAATGTATGTAGTACAATACGTAACAAAGAACACAACTAGGCGGTCCCAAACGACTACTAGTTAGTCTCAAAATACAACGCTAAAGATATGTTTGCTTTTAATCGAATGACAATTATCGAAAGGAAAAATTGTCATAAATAATACCACCTTTGGAAGTTGTCCGCTTTCAACAAGTTGTTTAACCTGCAACCTAAATGACCGGTTAAATTTCTTTATTCTTTTTAATAACTTCGTTTAATAATAAAATTAACTCTTAACAACAAATTTAATGATTGTTAATTACAATTAAAATATTTTTATCTTTCAAAAAAAAAACAATTAAAAATATTTTAAAAATTTTCTTCAAATTAATCTATTCGCAACAGCCCCACCCATTCTCCGGCAACCCCCACCTCTTAACTGCAGCCCCATGCGAAACCCCCACCCTTTCATGGCCTTCCTCCATGAGTTTTGAAAATTCTTCTCTTAACAAACCAATTGAACTTCCCATCACCTGTTAATTGAAAAAACCCCATCAATGAATGGGAAATAAAGAGATAAGGAAGAGATTCATGAGTTGTATTTCACTGAATACAATAAGCCTCACAAATGGGTCTTCAAAATAGGGCATAAATTGGGTGAATTGCTGCATTGGTGGTCGTTTTAGTGTTGAATTACTGCTACAGGAGTTGTATGGGGTTGGAATTGAGCAGCGAATCGTTGGATTAGGGGTGGCTGTGAGGTGCCGCTAAAATGGTGAATAGAATTGGGCGTAGTGGCTTGCTGCGGTTGATGGTGTTGATTCGTTGTTGCGGGTTATGTAATGACGAAAGTGCAGCAGCGATAAGGCTGTCGTGGCCCTGTTGTGGTGACTTGTTTGGTGAAGGTGTCAGAATAGGGGTGGTAGCTTGGGTGTTGTTATGTGATGTTGGGTGGGTGAAGTAATGGTTAAGGTGCGTGGCTGGTGACATGGGTTTCTGTTTTGATATGAGTTGGTTTTGTTGGGCATGGCTGGGCAGTTTTATCAAAGTGACAAGGCAATTGTTTGGGCGGTGATGGCAGCAAAGGAGCAGGGAGCCTGCTAGTGCTTGTGGTGTCGAGGTTGGGTTGCGAGGGTTGCCGCAGAATGGGTGGGGTTACCAGGATGAGGAGGGGGTTTGGGATAGGGCTACCGGGAAGACATTCGTGAAGAGGTGTTGGCAGCCTTGGCAGGGAGGGGAAGGGGGGGCTGGTAGAGGAGGGGGTTATTTTTTTCTTACAAAAGTAATAATAATAATAATTAATATTATTACATATTAAAAATTAAAATATTAAATAAAAAAACAAATTAAATTTTTTTAACCCAATGAAACATTGACACGTGTCCCATATACCTATTAATCAAGTCAACAACAGGTCATGACTTGTTTAAAGCGGGCAACCTTTAAAGGTGATATTATTTAGACATAATCAAAAGGTCGATTTATTTTTAGCGGACGGTTGAAAGGTGGTATTATTTATGACAAAAATTCATACACGCAAGAATCCTAGCAATTTGTCTATTAGTCCTATTTTTGAAACGGATTGACCTTGCTTAGAACAAAACTCACAACCCCTAGAATATACATAAATTTCGCTTTTAGGTATCCCCAATATATTTTTGGGTGTAAAAATTTGAATTTTATTAGACAAACAGGACGATTGATAAAGATAAGACATGGTTAAAACATATACTTGAATGTTCGTAGTATGCAACAATAATGAGCACAACTAGGCGGTCCCAAAGGACTACTAGTTAGTCCCAAATAAAACGTAAATATTAGTTGGCGTTTAATTAAAGGATTATTATCGAAATTAATTCATGCAAGAATCCTAAGCTAGCAAATTTGATTAGTCCTATTTTCTTGACGGAGGATTACTCTTGCGTAGAAAAAAACTATAACCCCTATAGAGCAAACATACATAAATTTCGCTTTTAGATATCCCCAATTTAATTTTGGGTGTACCCAAAAGTTGATTTTTTGATAATCAGAAGGATTGGCTAAGATAAGACTTGATCAAAACATGAATCACGGTGTATAAATTAAAATGTTTCCCAATTTGTGTATACCTAAGTTATATTTATTTGGACATACCAAAAATTTAGTAGATCAATACTTTTTTTTTCCTTTTTTTTTTACAAAATACAGAAGTATAAAGTTATTTTGGATAATCACATCTGTTTTTAGCACTCTTGATTAGATTTATTGCAACTTTATCTAACCATGGTCTCATTAGCTTAATCACGGTTCTTATTAAAATAAAAAGATCGATCAATTTTAAATGCTAAAAATAGTTGCTTGGCTAAAACATTACTTATTACATAACGATCATTGTTTAGATTGAGAAACCCCTGATCTTAAATTAATTTAGGGATACGAGAGATTACATATTTGAAAGTTCATATTACGTAACAAATTAAATAGGAAAATTAGGCGGTCCCAAACTAATAGTTAGTCACAAAATAAAACACTAAAGATTAGTTTTCCTTCAATTGAAAGATAGTTATCGAATTCATACATGCAAAAATCCTACCAACTTTGATTATTAGTCCTATTGTTCGCAACGAATTACTTTTGCATAGAACAAAACTCACGACCCCTACAACATGAATAAATTTTCTTTTAGATATCCCCTATTGAATTTTAGTCATACCCAAAATTCGAATTTTATAATTAGTCAATGAGGAAGATTGACAAATATAAGAATTGATTAACACATAGATTATGGTATATAAAATGTTTCCCCTTTTGGGTATACCAAAATTATGTTTGGTCGTACCTAAAACGAAGTGATTTAGTTCTTTTTATTTTTTATTTATTTTTATTTTACAAAATAGAGAAGTTTATGGTTGTTTCGGATAATCACATCCATTTTTAGTACTCTTGCTTATTAGCATAATTATGGTTCTTATTAAAGTAAAAAGCCCAAAATTAAATACTGGAAATAGTTGTTCGCCCAAAACATTACCTTACACAATTATCCTGGTTTAGATTGAGATTTTAAATTGGAATTATATTAAATTAACATCATTATTATTAAAAAAAAAAACAAAAATTATCATCATTAAACTTTAAGGGATAATTTCGGTAGTTCAAATGTTGGACATACACCAACTACTTTTTCACTATATCACACATACGAAAGTGGTATAAAAAATGTTAAATATCAAATTTTAAATATATAAAAAAAATTGTACTTGAACCGTCAAAATTAACAATTTATGTATTTATAATTCTATATATGTGAAATCCAAAAATTCTATAGTAAATACTGCTATGTACCACTAAAGCATCGTACTACAAACTTGCAAATTACCACTATTAAAGTTAATTAATATATTATTTATTTTTTGTATTTTTTTAACTATTATTAAACTTTAGCTAAGATGGTGTATTGTTAATTGATGTTTTTTTTTAGTAATATTGTTTATTGATTTTATTAGAGGATCTTGGATCAAATCTTATTTCCCATAATATATTTATTCATTCCTTATCATATTTTTCTAAATTTTAGGTGATCAGCTATATTTTCTAAAAATTGATTTTATTTTTTTTGTTATTCGATCGACCTTGGCTAAATATCATCATAATCGGAAAATACACATGTATTCCTTTGTCATTGATGACATTTATGTAATTTTGCAACTTTAAAAAATTCAGTTTACTATTGAAGAAATTTCAATTATATTGCCTTTTGAATTATTTCATTTATTTTTTATATTTTTTCATCGATATATTAAAATTGAAATTGAAAGCCAATTTAATTATAATTTATAAGTTCAAAATTACAATAATTATACTCTAAAATAATAACGCAACCACTATAACAAGATCAGTCATATTTATATCGAATTTCATGCTAAATTAATAACCATAACTAGGGATGTCAGTGGGGCGGGTTAAATAGGAGACCCGCCCCATCCCCGCCCTGTTGGGGCGGAGATGGGTCTTGGTTTGGCGGGTGATGGGATGGGGATGGGGATAAAAACCATACCCGCCATGGGTGATGGGGCGGGGGTGGATTTTAGGTTGTACCCGCCCCATCCCCGCCCCGCCCCACTACGTACCTGCCCCATCCCCACCTGCCCCACTTCGCACCCCTCCATTAACAATAAAATACTTTTATACTATTTGATAAAAAAATTATGTAAAATAAAATAGTAAATCTAATACTTTGTAATACACTTATATTATAAACAAAAAATGTGTAATATTAACAATAATGTTTTTCTTTTTGCAATCTATATTAATTATGAAGAATTGTGTATTTGGGAGGCGGGGATTAGGCGGGTCTTAGGTGGGGGCGGATATCCAAGTGGGGGTTGGGGCGGGGATGGTTTTGGAATTGTACTCACCGGGGCGGGGATGGGGATGAATTTTAGACCCGCCGCAGGGATGAGGATGGGTAAGAAAATTTTAGATGGGGATGGGGATGTGAAGGCCAACATCCGCACCGTCCTGCCCCATTGACATCCCTAACCATAACCTTTAAATATGATGACCTTTAAATACTCTATGTATATATATACAGTTGGTTTCAATTCAATGAGACGGTTGAGACAGATTAATATACATAGTACAATTTTTTTACCAAATATGTAAATGTTTTCATTTTAAGTGAATATGTAAATTGAATTTTCAAGCTAGTAAAAATAATAAATAAGAAAAAAATATAAAATAACTATCCAACTAATTTTTTTAAAGTGAAAAACTACCCAACTAAAAAAACGGATTTAAAATAAATGTAAAATTGAAAAAAAGAAACAACGTATATTTTTAAAAAAATTAGTGAGATAAAAAAACTGAAAAAAAAAATAAAATATGTTTTATTTTTTATTCCTAAATTTAATTTTTTCAAAAAAATTTGAATAAATGTATTTAAATGTAATTAAATTTGAATAAATGTAATTTAATTTGAATAATTGTATTTTTTTGTATCACTTTAATTGAAACAATTAAATTCAGGAAAATATTTTTTTTTTGATGTAAATCAATTAAATTTAGCAAAAGATAAGTTATTCAATTTTTTTGTATATATCAATTTCTTTCCTTAAATAACGCTTTTTTTATTCTTCAAAAAAAAAATAACACTTTATTAAAAAAAAAACATTTGGCAGAGCTTGATTTAATATAATTTCCGGCTTACTTTTCCTCAAAAAAAAAAATTTATTTATTTATTTATTTTTCTATTTTTTATTTATTTGGTATCACTGTAATTGAAACAATTAAATTTGGGAAAAGATATTTTTTTGAAGTAATCAGTTATAGTTAGGAAAGATAATTTTTTTTTGTGTTTTCAGGGGAAAAAGATATGTTATTTTATTATTTTTATATGTTTCTTCCCTTAAATAACGCTTCGTTTTTTTAAAAAAAAATACTGAATCGCTATTCGTCGTTCGCAAATTACTGGGTGACGTTCACATTTTTAATTGAAATAACTTTTTTGTCCTTATGGGTATTTTATCTATTTAAGGGTCCACCATGGGTAAATTTAGTTACCGACAACATTAAAAACATTACCGAGCCCACCACTTGTGTTAAAAAAATCCCGAGCATTAAAAAATCCCGGTTCCACCATTGTACGGTAATCCCGAGGAATTTAAAAATCCCGGGGCAGAAAAGAAAAGTGTACGGAGTGGTGTTTTACGATGGACGACGACAACGTTCACACGCCGGAGGGTTCGACGGAAGAATCTGTAAGTATTTCGGAATTTTTTTTTTTTTTTTGTAAATGGACATCCGCCTTTTTTTTCCGGAAACCTGGGGGAGAGCCGCCCAAAATTTCCGGATGTCCCCCATTACATCCGGAAATTTCATCCGGATGGCTACATCCGCCTGAAATTTCCGGATGTATGTGGGGACATCCGGAAATTTTGGGCGGATCTCCCCCAGGTTTCCGGAAAAAAAAGGCGGATGTCCCTTTTTTTTTTGTTTTTTTGTTTTTTTTTTTCTTACGTAATTGTTATTATTATTATTATTATTATTATTATTATTATGGTTATTAATATTAGTTTTGTTAATTTTGTAAATTTTTGTTATGATTATGATTATTATTAATATTATTACTACTATTATTATTACTATTGTTGTTATTATTATTATATTAGTTATTATATGTTAATGTTACGTAGTTATTGTTGTTATTATTATTAGTATTATTATTGTTATTGTTATTATTATTATCATTAGTATTATTATTGTTATTATTATTATCATTAGTATTATTATTGTTATTGTTATTGTTATTATTATTATTATTATTACTATTACTACTACTATTAATACTATTAATATTATTATTGTTATTATTGTTATTTTTATTATTATTATGATTATTTGTATTATTATTGTTATTATTATTGTTAAATTTAAAATACTAATCCTTGCGTGTTTTATTTGTTTGTGTTGTTATTTTGATAGGATTCGGAGGTTGAAGACGACGGTGACGTTGTGAATTACAGTGCACATTTTGTGACAGACACGGTTTTTCTAACGTTTGACGATGCAGTTACATGGGCGGATGCTGTTGCAATAAATCTGGGATTTATTTTGGTGAAATCGTCTTTCAACAAACAGAGGGATGGTCGACCAGTTCGATATTTAAGATGTGACCGGGGACGCAGGAGTAAGCCGAGAGATCTTGAGAACGCAATTCGGAAGGACACCAAAACCAAGGGCATTGGTTGTCCTTTCTACATCAAGATATGTTACGAGTTCGTCACCAATACTTGGTTTATCCGGGCGAAAGATGATGTAACTGGGACCCACAACCATCCAATGATTGCGTATCCAGAGGGTCATCGTAAAATTAGTGGGTTGAGCCCGAATGCGAAGCAGGTTGTGCGTGACATGACGAAGTCTAAGGTTGCACCGCGTAACATCATGGCGACTATTGCGGAGCAATTTCCTGATGATCATCCAAACATCAGACACATCTACAACTGCCGGAATGACTTCAGAGAGGAGATGTCTGATGGGAGAGAAGTTGTTCAGCAATTTCTACATTTGGCGAGACAGAGTCAGTATGTTTACTGGGTCATGTCCGATGATGAAGGCGTTTTACAGCACGCCTTTATGGCGCATCCAGTCATGGTAAACATCCTACGGACGTACCCCTATGTGATCGGTATGGATTCCACTTACAAGACTAACCGATACGGGATGCCGTTCTTTGAGATAGTTAGCGTGACACTGATGAGTCCATTTTATATAGTATTTTATCCCCAGTCCCACGGTCATATTTGTGCTTATTTTGGCTCTCCGGAGCTACTTTTAGTACTAATATGCGTTTTCTAGTGTTTTCGTAGATTTGGTATTGTTTTATAGGAAATTGCGGATTTGGAGCTTTTTCCAGAATTTATTGGAGTCGCTACGAGCATTGGAGTAAGGTCGCACTCATATGACCACATTCTGAAGCCCAAGACCGGTTGGAGTCATTAAATCGGTGATTAAGGGCTTGGCAAAGAAGAAGAGTCCGGGGCAATGGACCATGTATTCAGAATCCAAAGAGGAAATGCAAATTGGGCTAAGAAACGGCCCAATTGAAGAAGTCCAAGCTTGCCCGGGAGCTCGCCCGGAGGCGCGCCCGGCCGGGCGAGATGGCGCCCGACCGGGCGCGTGCTTTTAATCTTCGTTTTAGCTTAGGTTTTCTTAGTTTTATATAAATACACTTTTTCTTTTAGTTTTTGGGGGAACTTTTTACTTTTCTCTTAATTTTTCTTCTCTCTTTTTCTTTCTCTACTTTTCTCATTAGTTTAATTTCTTAGTTTTTAGTTTTAAGATTTTAGTTAATACTCTTAATCACTCTCAACACTTTTAGTTTATGTAATTTCTTACTTCCGTCTACTTTGGTAACGATTTCTTCCCTCTTTATTTTCAGTAATTTAATTGTTAGATTTAATTATGCTTTCTTTAATCGCTTTGCTTAGTTTAGATTTAATCATGTGTGAGTAGTTTTATTTCTAGGGTTGTGGGGATCCCTAAATAATTTGAAGGGGTAATTTATTATTGTTAATTGTTAATGCTTTGATTGATTTCCTATTGATTGATTTAACACTATGCAATAATTAGATTAGGCCTGATTTAATTGTATGAGTTATGCAATATTAATTCGAGATTTGAGAGATGAGAATTGATGTTTAGGCTTAGTTTCAATAGGCAGGTTAATTTATAAATGGTTAGGTCAAGATTCGAGAGATGCGATTTAATACCGGTAGATTAATTCTGTGATTGTAATATGTAGCGAAAGCCCTTTATGATCTGAATAATTTATGCATTGATGATTGATTATTATGTTTTACCCTGCAATATTATTAATTGGTGAACCTATACCCTAGTCCTTTTTATCATTGTTACTTCTCCTATTTAATTTGTTTAGATTAGTATTAGTTACACATTCATATAAACAAGCTATTTAACCCAATAATCTAGATAGCATTAATTAATTAGGAATAGAAAGACCCGTCTCTCTGTGGATTCGACCCTACTTCCCTAGCTATATTAGTTGGTGGTTTTAGGTTTTACTTTTGATTAGGTGATACGACTTTAGCCTGTCAGACACCGACAAATCAGAATTTTCTCGTCGCTTACGTGTTCATGCGCAACGAGAGCACGGCAAGCTATCGATGGGTTTTGCAGAGGTTGAGAGACGTGATTGGGTATAATAAGGAGCCGTCGGTTTTTTTAAAAACAACATATTAAAAACAACATATTAAAAAAACAACATATTAAATAAATCACAAGTTTTTTTTAAAAAAAACAACTTATTAAAAACAACATATTAAAAAAACAACATATTAAAAACAACATATTATAAACAACATATTAAAATAGCAACTTATTAAATTATACCAAAAAATACAACTACTTACGTAATCCGTGTTAGTTCTCTCTAGTAGTGTGCGACTCTCATGTGATGACGCAACTGGAGAAACACGTGGATGAGAAAATCGGTACAGCCACTACATGTAACCAGGACCGACTGTAGGAGCACCACCGCCAAGTCTGCTGAGGGCACCTACCACGACACTAAAAGACATACCAGGGACAAACCGAGTCCACATCACAGATGTCATCTCTGGCGGAAAGTCAACCCGATACATCTTCAAGTTCGTCGGTCTCTTAGCGTTCTCAGGCCTGATAATGGCTGGTGGAATGCCCTGGACGTATCCAAGTTGCTGAACCACTCGATCAGGCATGTATGGCTCAATGATGCTACGATACTGGATGCAGCCAATGAAAAGAGTAGCAGGCACACGTCGTGCTGGATCAACTCCGTACGGTAGCCAGTTAACTTCATTGTCAGTCAAATGATCCAACCTAGCCCGAAAAGCGAGAAGGCGCTCCATGCTCTTGTTAGGGCACCCCGATCCAACATCCCAGGCGGACGCACGAGGAATAGCAAGCTCTCTGGTCAAGGTCCCCTGCTGAGGCCGGAAACACGGAAAGTACTCGTAGATCCACGCCTGCAGAAGCGTAAGGCAGCCAGCGATAGAATCAGCATCTCTTCGTGATGCTGTACCCAATTGCCGGTACATGTATGCTAGCACAGCAGAACCCCAGGAGTACTCACTAATCTGAACATCCTCAACAAACAGCTCGTTGAGGAAGGAAGGATGAGTATGGTTTCCACTCTTGTCCAAAAACAAACAACCGCCGAGTACTAACCACAGGTACGCCCTGTAATGGAAACTGAAGGGCCTCTGCGCCTCCAAGGTCGACTCCACTATCCTCTCAGTCAGGACCCCATTACCTGCCATACGGTTTTGGTACCGCACTTCTCATTCAGCTCTTCCTCAGTCATATCCAAGGTAACCGAGCACGCGTCCCGTAAAACGTCCGTGCTAGGAGTAGTGGATCCCAAATTAAAAACCTAGGTTTCTTAATTAATGTGTGTTGATGGAAATTGATTGTAGGTGATTGAAACTAATAAATTAGATGTTTTAACATAATTACATCAATTTTACATGGTTTTATGAAGCTGGAATTTTTATATAAAGCTATAATTATGTTTTTTGAAAGGATTTTTAATTACCCATTTATTGAGAATAAATTAAAAGTAAGGGTTTAAAATTAATTTTCAGCTTATTTAAGAGGGTTTATGAGTGATTTATGGAGTGTATATATTGCTGAAAATATATATTGAATAGGTATTAATGTCTCTTTGTAATTTTGGGTTGTAGGAGATTTCTAAGTGAGTGATTTTGTGTAGTCGTTCGCGTACTTGGTAATTATTTAAGTGTATAGAAGCATGCTAGGCGTTATTTAATTATTTCCATGGTAGTATCATGATAGGTATTGGTTGGAATTGTGGATTGGATTGATGTTGTTGATTGGTTTGTGAAGTATGAATTATTTGTGGTGAATTGATGAGTGGAATTAATTATATTGGCATGTTGAATATGAACTACACTTTTATTATTGGCTTAATTGAGAGCATGTTTAATTAAACTAAATGTTTAATTTGGTTTGGAATATTGAAAGGGAATTTAACATGATCAACATACATATTCACCTAACAACTCTTGTTTAACATGATCAACATATTCACCATATCAGGCTCTCTACATAGTGAGTATGAGATCAATACATACTCCATTCTTACCGCATGTGGAGCCCATAACATTTAGACTTGTACAACCTTACTAGTTCTTGTCAAACCATACCTTTTACTTCTGCTCTCAAGCATGGAAAAAACCCGATCACTTCTTGACCTTCAACCAGAAAAGTCAAAATGATGGTTCTCTAGAAGTTACACACATTTCAAGTTCAAAAGATAAGCTAAAAAACACAAGAATTAACAACAATAATTCTAAATCCCCTTTTTCAAACTAAAGGGAACATCACAAGCTTAAATAATTCAACACACATGCTATCAAAAGATTGAACAAATAACATCCATGATCAACTAGGAAAAATGCCAATACACATAATCATACATGATTAAACTATGCACACAACAAATAGCAGAAATAAGGTACTAGAACTTTAGGAAAATTAATTAGCACTGTTGCTAATAACTCACAAAAATTCCCATCTCAAAAACACTTACCAACGTGAGGTTAGAAATATCTTACACAAATTTGAGAAGGAACATATCTGATATTGAGCACGATTGACCGCGCATCCCGTCTGCTACCTTGGCACAACACGCAGACTTTCTCAAGATTACCCATTGCATCTGTTAACTAGCACACGACCTCGTTCCAAAGAGAACAATCCTTCGATGCCATGGTCGCAGTACCACAACAGTACGCTCACTTTGATATTTAAAGTTAATTTGATTTCAATGAACAAGCACTGTCCATCATTAATCCATAACAAAAGTTGTATAACAATATATTTCGTATAAGAGCACTTAACATCACGAAACGAGGAATACACTTTTGCCTACGACGATGACGTAACCTTGATGAATTCTTAAAAAATAAAAGTTGACTTCCCAAAGTAAAGTCTACAAAACCACACGATCGTGTAGAGTAACGTAGACGACCATGAGTATCACAGGGTCATGTAGTACAAGGTACATGACCATGTATCGGATTGTTGTACAATAATGAGTTTTCAACCAAGGAGTTACTCTCACCTACTCGTTCGAACAAATCAATCCGATTAAGTCTGAGATAAAAACTTTTCGGTTGCATTACTAACTCCAACATACTCTACTAGGAAGCTTATCATATCTCAATGGCAATTTGGGATACATACACTTCATTCAAAGTATTGAACACGTACTTGTATGTTAATTGAAAAGACATAATATACTAGTGTGAGATCTTGTTGGATATTGTATGTTTTATCAATATCTAATTTATATAATTTTTACACATATGAAAATAAAAATAAAATCATTTTAACATGTGTATTAGAGACCGTGAAAAAGTAAAAAAAAAAATGCATCAAAATATTAGGTTAAGAGGGAGTATATATAACAGTGGACCCATATTATATAAAGGTACTTAATAGTTGAAGTCGTCACATTCAAGGGGAGTACGCATATAATAATCCATACTTCTTACATGTAAAAAGTACACATTTAAAAGACACGGCCGTAAATTTCATCAATGCCGTAAATTTCATTAGAAACAACCAATGATAAGAAGATAGGAATTGAATATTTGGTGATAGATGAACTATTTTTGCTACTATGTATCTTGTTAAATATCTTAATCGTTGCCATAGTATTAATTAGCCAAAATTAAACGGATTGAAGTTTGATAATTGAAGAACACGTGAAGCAGCGTGATTGGAAAAATTTATATTTTTGATCATGTTATTCATGGAAATTGGAGAAGGAGGAGGTGAAGAGATTAGAAAACATTGTAAATTTCACCTAATTGATTGATATGATAGCTAAGTAATTAATGCTAATTGCTAAATAAATTGAGTAATTAACTCTTAGAAAGCTCTTTTGTTGTAATGTAAGTTGGACAAAGAACACGGAGCCAAATCTACAACTAAAGCCCACAAGTTACAAAGTATTAAAGTAAACTGATTTTTTTTTATATAATTTTGGGCCTTTTTTGGCGTGGGCCCTAGACTGTCGCACTAAGGGCTGAGACTAGGTTTGCATCTCACAATCTTGAGGTTGTGGGATATATCAAACTAGGGCTGAGCAAAACTATTTGAAGATCCGAAAATCCGATAATCTGATCCCCATCCGATCCGAAAATTATGGAAATCTGATCCGAATATGATTTCAAATCGGATATCTGATCCGGATTTTTAAGATATCGGATATCCAAATTTTGGATTTCAAATATCCGATATCCGAAAAAAAGTCGGATATCAGATATCGGATATCCGATCCGATACCCAAAAAGTAGTTGTTTTTCCATTTTTATTTCTCGAATATTCTCTATTCCTTAGCCTTTTCACATAAAAAAAAAAGATTGGAGACTAGAACCCTAATTCCCTAAACAGAAACGCATTTCCCACATACTCCCGCATCTCTCCTCTCAAAGTCTCAAGTCTCTGAGATTTCAGTCATCTCACTCCTAAATCGAGTGCCCTCTTCTCAGATTTTAGTCATCTTACTCCCAATTCGACTACGGTGACGGCGTCTTCTCCATTTCTTGGGTCGGTGACATCGTGGCAGAGACAACTACTCTATCTTCCTCACGACTTCTTCCTCTTCAATAAGTTTCTTCCTCTTTTTAATTTGCTCCCTTGTTCATTTTCTCCTCTTTTCTCTCCGTTAGGTCATTTAATGTTGAATTTCATTTTCGCCTTCTATTATATTGTTGATTTCAATTCTTTTGTTTATGTATAAATTTCTGATTTCAATTCGTTTTTGTAAGTATAAATATACCCTTGTTTTTCTTCAATTACTGGTTCAATTAACATGTGTTCATACTGGCAGTATATAGGGTTATAGGTTGATTTGTGTTCAATTAGTGAGTTAGTGATGTTAGTGTTCAATTTTGTGGGTTGATATTTGATTGTTCATTATAATTAGTATGCTTTAATATTTAATTTTTTATAAGTTAATATTCTGCAATTTGTGGGTATTTAAATTCTAAAGTGGTCTAATGTTGTGTTGTAGATAATGGATGATATTACTGCTGAAAGTGCTGCCCCAACTAACCCGTCAAGTGAGGATCCCTAG
Organism: Chenopodium quinoa; assembly: GCF_001683475.1. Lineage (NCBI taxonomy): Eukaryota > Viridiplantae > Streptophyta > Magnoliopsida > Caryophyllales > Amaranthaceae > Chenopodium > Chenopodium quinoa. The sequence continues at coordinate 698,367 of NW_018745195.1, forward strand.
GTTTCATGTGCTGCTGCTGTCGAGCCTGTTTGAGATCAAAATCCACCACCAACAGTTTCAGCAAAGAGACCTTCAACTGGGACTAGTAATGATGTAGGAGCTGAAAGTAAAGGTAAGAAAAAAAGGTCTTGGCTTTGGGATCATTTTGTGTTGATAAAAAAAGGTGAGGATAAAAGTTCAAAATGTTTGTATTGTCAAGTTGATGTTTGTGGTGACTCTAAAAGTGGTCAAGTGTTATGAAAAATCATCTTTCAAGGTGTAAGGATTATCCCCCTAATATTTAGCAATCACAAAGGCTTCTTGCTTTTTCTAGTGAGAAAAGTCAACAACATTTAGTAGATAGTATAGGTGACAATAAAAAAAAATGTGAAAAGAAGGGGAAATTAGAATTTTGGAAGTTTAGGAAGGAAAATGGTCGAAAAGCTTTTGATAAAATGATAATAATGGATCAATTCCCATTTAGGTTTTCTGAGCGTGAGGGTTTTCGCCATTTTATGTCTGCTGTTCAACCAAATTTCATTATTCCCTCTCGTTTCAAAGTTGCAAGAGATTGTATCGTGTGTTTTTGGATGAAAAAAAAAAATCTGATTAGCAAGTGTTCTTCTCGTATTTGTATCACTACCGATACATTTATAGACCTCTTGTCAAAATTTGTCTTACATGTGTTTAACAGCCCATTTTATTGATCATAATTGGAACTTGCACAAAAAAAAATTAAATTTTTGTCCAATTAGTGACCATACAGGTGAGAGTATTGGTAAATCTTTTGTAAAGTGTTTGCTTGAGTTGGGTATCACCAAGGTAATGACCATTACCGTAGACAATGCAGGTTCAAATGATGTAGGGGTTCAATATTTGAGGAGAAGGTTGCAAAGATGGAAAGATGGGACTATTTTAGATGGTAAATTCGTGCATATGTGATGTGCAACCCACCTTCTTAATTTAAGAGTGAGGGAAGGTTTTAAAGAGTGTGATGAATCAATAAAAAGAATACGTAGTGGTGTGAGATTTGTTAGATCTTTCCCTGCTAGATTGCAAAAGTTTCGAAATTGTGTTAATCAAGAACAAATTGAATCCAAACGTCAACTTTGTTTGGATGTTGAAACTAGGTGGAACTCCACTTATTTGATGTTACAATATGCTATGGTATATCGAAAAGCTTTTGATTTGTTGGAAAATTCTGATGGTGATAAATTTCTTGTTGAATTAACAAAACTCTCTGGTGTTCCTACTGATAACGATTGGAATCGTGTTGCTTCTTTGCTTACCTTTCTCAAGATATTTTATGATGCCACTTTGAGACTTTCTGGAAATTTGTATGCCACTACAATTGTGTATTTGCTTGAACTTGTGACAATTGGAAGATGATTAAAAAAAAGTGTGAAAGTGTTGATAGTGGTGAGATGTCAATGGCTCATGGGATGAAGAAAAAGCATGAAAAATATTGGGATAACGTGGATAACATTAACTTGATGTTGTATGTTGCTGTTGTCCTTGATCCTAGATGGAAAATGCATTATGTGAAATGGGCTATTAATGATCAATATGACTCTGTGAAGGCTGCAAAATTGCATGATATGGTCATGAATACTTTGACTACGTTGTATAAACATTACGCTTCTTTACAAAGTCAAAATGTTCCAAATATTTCTGAAATAATGATTTGATGAGTTCAAAGAGACTTGGAAACTTGTAATGATTGGCATGATGTGGCATATTATGAGATTGAAAGGGATATTAGTGGAATAATGGTTTTTTGATAAAAAAAAATAGTGATTTGGACAAGTACTTAATGGATGATAGAGAGCCTATCACGGATTATAATTTTGATGCTTTGGGATGGTGGAAAAAAGGGGTGGAGAGATATCCTATTGTAGGTCTTATGGATAGGGATGTATTAGCCATTTCAGTTTCTACGGTTGAATCCGAATCTGCGTTTAGCACTGGTGGGAGAGTACTGGATGTGTTTCGTAGTTCTCTTTCCTCACATATGGTTAAAGCTTTGATATGTGCACAAGATTGGATGCGTACTACACGTGATCTACTTATGATTGAAGAAAGTATTGATGATACTCAACAAATTAAAGAGGGTAATACTTTTTTTAATATCTATTATTATTTAAGTTGGAATTTGCAAAATGTTTCTGTTTTTATTTTATTTTAGTTTCTGCAACTATTTGTATGTATTTATTGTATAACTTACTGTTTCTTTTAATGTAGAGTTGTCTTCTCTTGTTGATCCTCCCTCGGTTTCCCTCGTCGATGATTATTTTTAGAATTAGAGGTAATACTTTTGTTTGTATTTTATTTTTTTTAATGTTATTGTTTCTGCATTTTTTTTTTTACTTTTATTGTGTTATATTTTCTGCATTTTATTGTTTATATTAATTGTAAAATTTGATTTTTTTTTTTTTTTTTTTTGGTAGAGTTGTCGACTTGTCGTCTCTTCTTGATACGCGGTTTCGTCGTTGATGATAATTCTTAGAATTAGATTGAATGTTTATGTATTTTTAATATTTGGACATTGGTTTGTTTATTTAGACTTTGTACATTTCTTTGTTTCGTAGTGTGACAATTAGTATCCAAGTTTTCTAAAATTTCTTTGTATTGTAATATGTTATAATTAATATCTCTAAAAGTAAAAAAAAAAAATTAATTTTGCATTTAAGAGCATTATTTAGTATAAAATGATTAATATTAAATTATTAATAAAAAGAATCGAATACTGGGTATTCGAAGCTTTCGGATCGATATCGGATATCAGATATCCTAATTTTCTATGTTAATAAAAAAAGATAACAAAACGGATAGCTGATTCAATTCATGGTTGAAGTTGAAAGTATACATAGTACACATCCATCAAGCCAAACTATACGTAACGTTTAACGTAACTCTCTCTCTCTCCGGCCTACTCTCTGTATATATACATATGTATGTATAGAGCTTAGTTCACGTACTGTCTCTCTCAAGTCTCACAGGCCTTAGCTCCAGTAATTAATTTCACAAGAAAATATAAACTTTTTCCAAATGTCAATAACTAGATCATCCATTGGGTTAATGATGCTAGCCATTTGCATGGTCATTTTAATGACCAATGTCTATCCCACCAAAGCCGAGATTCTCCAGTTCAGTTTACCCCCCAACAGCGGGATATCACCGGATTCCGATATCTTTACGCCCCTACTCCATCCACAAACTCCGCACTAGCGACATGTGCGTCCAGAATTACCTTAGATTGTGCTTCTGAGATTATACGTAATGATGATTTTTTTAAAGTCCATTTCGAGGTTAAATGTTGTCGGCAGCTTGTGGAGATGGGTAAGGCGTGGAACGATTTGATCGTTGATGATCTTCTTGCTGAATTTGCTGATACTAATACAAAGAGATCGATCGAAATGCACCAAAGGAGCGACTATCTTTGGAACAAGTGCCTTCAGGTTGTGAATCATATTTAATTTATGTTCAAGCGGATGTCGTATGATATTGATGATATCGGAAATTTTCAATTCGTCTTGGGGAGTTAATTAGGCGTATGTTTCACCATAATAAGCCCAAAATTAGTCAATTAAAAGTCATGGAATACTGATTATTATATGCATTACTATTCCTAGCTAATAAGCTAGCTATTACCTATTAGTAGGTGCCCCAAGTGATAGATCGATGCCCAGGTTCAATTCTTCGATTATTGTGTAGTTATGTTGTCCTGTTGGGTTATAAATGAATTGATTATATGTCCGAATTAAATCTTCTAATATTTGACCATGTAGCATGTATAGTGTTGAATGATCGACCTATATTACTCCTATGAAAATTTCTCTATTATAAGATAGACTTACAGTACAATATATTTTGTATGGTAATCCTTTTCGTTAGATGTTAGCTTCCGCTTTAAGCAAAATAACTAATAATTAGCTTATATACACACAATAAAACCCCGTCCATAATCCAAGTAATTAAAACTTGTATATATAGTACTATAACACCCGTTCACCCATCATGTTATAAAGGTACCATAATATATATACTTGAAGTCGCTTGAAAAAGTATACTTCGTATAAATTATGTAGTAGTACCATACACATCAATTAGAAATGGTTGTCCCATTATTTAAATTAATTATGCACTTCCTTCTCGGCATTATTTTTAACCATTTCTCTAGACTCTAGATAGTATCCACTAGTTTATTACTATAGGGTTTGGGGAACAAATGATGCTTGAAAAGATTTTAATTTAGATATAATAAAGTGTTGATTTGGTAATTAACACTTACTATCTTCCAATCCATATTGTTGATTATTATGTTATTGCGTCCCTATAAGAAAACAAACACCGAATATAGATAGTTTGCTTTAACTGGCTAAATTAAATCTTTCAAAAATACGTAAATTTCGACAATTTGAAAATCTCTGACGGTTGTAAATCACTACCGATGGCAATGAAAACCATCGAAAAGTGACTTAAAGTCGTCGGAAAGCCATCGGTAAATTAGTTTTAAGAACATTTTACATTTGCTCCACTTGTGCTCAATGCTGTTAGGATCCAAATCCTATTTTGAATTGAAAGGGATGATAGGATCAGTTCGGTAAAATCGGATCGTATAATCATAAGATCCTACAAAACCTCGTTAAAGGGGTGATTTTCGATGGTTTGGAAAGCCATCGAAAATTTGTGATTGTCGTAAACCACTACCGGTGACTGGTGGTTTAATTTCATCAATATATTGAACCATTTCTCTAGCTAGTAACCCATTCACTTATTATATGTTTGCATACACTATCTTATTCATTCTTTTTAACTTTCAAGTTTAATCTAGTTTTGTTAAAGCTGCTCTAGACGTTTTATTTCTTGTATATGACAATAATTTAGTTTCAATATATTATTATTATTATTATTATTATTATTATTATTATTATTATTATATTATTGTTATTATTGTTACTCCGTATTATTGTTAACTCAAGTTGAATATTTTTACGGTTTCATTTAATAATGGAATGTAGCTGGCAAATGTAGCAAACTAAAGAAACTGAAGTTGCATTTATTATTGACTTTATTCTTTAACAGTACACGTCCATTTTCAACATATCTTTCATTATACAATTAATGTAGCCGTTGCAGCAAAATAGATTAACTTCCATTAGAAACAAAAAAAAGACTTCACAACAAATCATATAAATGGGCTAAAATTTGCCAAACTTTTTTCACACACAGAAGTATACTTTCTTTGAAAAAAAAAATCATAGCAAAAAAAAAAATCATGGCAAATACTCATTCTTCAACAAAGAAGAAGTTCTCTAAATTCTTCCTTCTCATGATATTAATATGTGCTCTTTTGGCAAATGGAGAAACCAATCAAACTTCCATGGTCTTATCTAATACGAGCCGCCTCACATTTCAACCTCCATTTGAGAATAAGAGGTTTTCATGGGGTACCGCTTTCAATGGTTTTAACACAATCTTGGGGGTGGGGCAACTCATTGGGAGTATTATTTATAAAGATAAGCCTAAAAATTAATTAGTCATTTGTATTAAGGAAAAGGCCTGATGTTTTTTATATTTATAAGATTGTTTATGTAATATTAACGACTTTTTTTATTTTGAAAGAATTAGTATTGATGACTTAATATCGACGTACTTATAATAAAAATATATAGTTTATCTTGTTTTATTTTTATATGTGACAATATTAATTTCATTTGTTTTTATTGCTTTATTTGTACACTTGTATTCATAGGAATAAAAAAAAAAAAAAAGTCTTGCTATCTTATCTTCTTCCTCCCAAAAAAAAAAAAATCAAAAGAAAATTTCTCAATATATATCTGTTAGTGGTCATATATAAACAACATTTTGGGTTTATCAAGTCGTGCACGATATTATATAGATGACATGGTTCAGGTTGTGAATAGATATAGATTTATGTGAGTTGAATTGGTAATGGGCTTATTGTAGCATAGGTTTGCTCATATTCATTTAAATTTTATTTAAAGACTTTATATCGTTTTTACACAATTGAAAGTTTCAATACCATAAATTGTTTGCTTGATTAATTAGTGGACAATATTGATTATTACCATTATTAAATTGATAATTTAAGACTAAAACCTGACTTATATCACTAGGTTGTTAATCAGTTTATTTATGAATTTAGTACGAGTTGATATAAATCATGTAATATAATAAATTGTTATAAGTTATTGTAGTCTATAACTACGAAGTGTGTACCTCACTTTAGATTACATTATAGCTTATGAGACCATAAAATTGCATGGTTACGTACTTTATATACTCATTTCTTTTTTTTAATCTTTTTTTTTTTTGGAAAATAATATTTTATACTCTTTAATCTTTATGAACTTACTATAACTTTGTTTATATAAATGACTAAATGAAAACTAAACAGCAGAGTAGCAAGACATTGGCAAAGCCATAATTTTTACAATGATAGGGCACTATACTGTCCGAAAATACTTCATTAAACCCCTAAAATCTGTCTTTTTAAGCTATTTAATTAAAAAAAAAAGAACCAAGTCACAACTACGTATCACAAGTGTTCTTAATATCAAGATTCAAATTTATTTTACGTAGTATATACTTAAAAATCTATCAAATATTACCCCGGCCTATTCAAGACTTTAAGCAATAACTCAATTTTAAAAATATTCTGCTTATTGGTTCGGAAATCACTAAAAACGTTATTCGTCCTCCTTCATCTATATAACACGTCCTCCTTCATCCTAAAAAGACAGAGAAAGATAAAAACAAAATTCCTTTCTCACAAAAATGATGCTTCACTTCATACCATTATTCTTTGAGCATTGTTCGAAGGTGTTCTCAATTTAATTCTTTATCGTACACCAAGAGTCATGTATCCCTAGAGGTCGATTGCTACGAGTCTATATGTGCAGTATGAGGCAAAGTCGATTTTAGGGCAGTGATGATGCTATGTCACGCTACAACATTATTAAATCAGATTAGTTAGTTTTAATCTTTATTGCTATTAGTCGTATTTCCTACAATCTAAAGTTTTTTATAACTTCTATTGTGGCTAATGGTGATACTTGTTTGTGGTATAAAGGACTATATATTATCAAGTTTATGTTTGTATATACTTAACTAAGTCATATTTCCTACAATATAAAGCCATTGATCGTGCATGGTATTATTAATGTGAGGAGAATATATGTTGCATAATATAAATCCAAGTTATTTAATCTATATTAAGAAAGTGTATATAACCTTCTCGTACGTGTTTAATGGCGGATCCAGGATTTTAAGGCTGTTGGGCCACCGTCACTTATCGACCGTCACCCATCGAACGCATACCCATTGATCTACGAGGTAGCTTAGATCTTTGTTGAGGATGATTTTGTGATATAGGAAAATTTTAATGCGGAAGAAGTTTTATTTTGGACTAAAGAAACTAGCTTGTTATAAATTACATGTCTTTTTTCTTTTTCGTTATGAAAATTAAGTCACAATTTCAATTAGATTAAACAATCCTATATTGTCAAAATACCCAAGCTAACTATATAAAAACATAAACTTGATAATGAATTCACCAAAACATATTAAAAAAAGAAAAAAGAAACAACAACATAACATGATTATGATATAATAAATAAATTATATACTCAATTTAGCAAGCAGTTCAATCATCACTATGTTTAGTTTAAATTCAACAATTATCAATTTAGCAAACAATCAAAATCCCCATTATAATTGTAATACCCCGTATCTTGCCCAATGTAGAGAATAACCAAAGGTAAACTCTCTATCTCTCTTCTCTCTCCTTTAATTTTCCTCCTCCACTTTCGTTTTAATTTCACACACATCACCCCACACACACACCTCCACCACGGTGACAGTTGCCACCACCACCACAGTCGGCGGTCGCCGCCAGCACAGTGCCGGCAGCAGCAATCGCTAGCATAGGGCCGGCAGCAGCAGCAGCGTGGGAGGTGGCGCTAGCCACCCTCCCCTTCCCCCCTTGTTATTCGTGTGTTTTCAAAAAAAAAAAATTCTTTTGTTTTACAATTATTCAAGCTTTAATTCAATAATTGTTTTTGGGTTGTGTGATGATTTTTATGATGTTTGATTATAATTATTATGTATATAATTTTCATATTTGGTTTTTGAATTAATAATCCCCAAATTGAAAACCCTAGGTTTCTAAATTAATGTGTGTTGATGGAAATTGATTGTAGGTGATTGAAACTAATAAATTAGATGTTTTAACATAATTACATCAATTTTACATGGTTTTATGAAGCTAGGATTTTTATATAAAGGATATAATTATGTTTCTTGAAAGGATTTTTAATTACCCATTTAAGTATCACACGGTCATGTAGTACAAGGTACATGACCATGTATCGGATTGTTGTACAATAATGAGTTTTCAACCAAGGAGTTACTCTCACCTACTCGATCGAACAAATCAACCCGATTAAGTATGAGATAAAAACTTTTCGGTTGCATTACTTACTCCAACATACTCTACTAGGAAGCTTATCATATCTCAATGACAATTTGGGATACATACACTTCATTCAAAGTATTGAACACGTACTTTTCTGTTAAATGAAAAGACATAATATACTAGTGTGAGATCTTGTTGGATATTGTATATTTTATCAATATCTAGTTTATATAATTTTTACACATATATACTAGTGTGAGATCTTGTTGGATATTGTATATTTTATCAATATCTAGTTTATATAATTTTTACACATATAAAAATAAAAAATAAAAAATCATTTAAACATGTGTATTAGAGACCGTGAAAAAGTAAAAAAAAAAAAAAATGCATCAAAATATTAGGTTAAGAGGGAGTATATATAACAGTGGACCCATATTATATAAAGGTACTTAATAGTTGAAGTCGTCACATTCAAGGGGAGTACGTATATAATAATCCATACTTCTTACATGTAAAAAGTACACATTTAAAAGAAACGGCCGTAAATTTCATCAGAAACAACCAATAATAAGAAGATAGGAATTGAATATTTGGTGATAGATGAACTATTTTTGCTACTATGTATCTTGTTAAATATCTTAATCGTTGCCATAGTATTAATTAGTTAAAATTAAAGGGATTGAATTTTGATAATTGAAGAATAAGTGAAGCAGCTTGATTGGAAAAATTTATATTTTTGATCATGTTATTCATGGAAACTGGAGAAGGAGGAGGTGATGAGGTTAGAAAACATTGTAAATTTCACCTAATTGACTGATATGATAGCTAAGTAATTAATGCTAATTGCTAAATAAATTGAGTAATTAACTCTTAGAAAGCTCTTTTGTTGTAATGTAAGTTGGACAAAGAACACGGAGCCAAATCTACAACTAAAGCCCACAAGTTACAAAGTATTAAAGTAAACTGATTTTTTTTTATATAATTTTGGGCCTTTTTTGGCGTGGGCCCTAGACTGTCGCACTAAGGGGTGAGACTAGGTTTGCATCTCACAATCTTGAGGTTGTGGGATATATCAAACTAGGGCTGAGCAAAACTATTTGAAGATCCGAAAATCCGATAATCTGATCCCCATCCGATCCGAAAATTATGGAAATCTGATCCGAATATGATTTCAAATCGGATATCTGATCCGGATTTTTAAGATATCGGATATCCAAATTTTGGATTTCAAATATCCGATATCCGAAAAAAAGTCGGATATCAGATATCGGATATCCGATCCGATACCCAAAAAGTAGTTGTTTTTCCATTTTTATTTCTCGAATATTCGCTATTTCTTAGCCTTTTCACATAAAAAAAAAAAGATTGGAGACTAGAACCCTAATTCCCTAAACAGAAACGCATTTCCCACACACTCCCGCATCTCTCTTTCTCTCCCCTCTCTCCTCTCAAAGTCTCAAGTATCTGAGATTTCAGTGATCTCACTCCTAAATCGAGTGCCCTCTTCTCAGATTTTAGTCATCTTACTCCCAAATCGACTACGGTGACGGCGTCTTCTCCATTTCTTGGGTTGGTGACATCGTGGCAAAGACAGCTACTCTATCTTCCTCACGGCTTCTTCCTCTTTAGTAACACTAGTAGAAAAAATTAAATAGACACCCCCCTATAGCACCGGTTCTTAAAAACCGGTGCCAAATAAAACGGGCGGGACCAAAAAAATTAATAGTTGGCACCGGTTCTATCCCAAACCGGTGCCAAGCATGCAATTAGCACATGTTCAAACCGGTGCCAACTTGTAAAATTAAAAAAAAAAGGATGGGGAAGGAGTTGGCACCTGTTCTCCTTAAACCGGTGGCAATTAAGCAAGTTAGCACCGGTTCAAACCGGTGGCATTTAAAAAAAAAACGCGGGTTTGCTGGGTTTGCTGCTTCACCCTGTTCAATTCAACAGCACTTTCTTCATTGTTTGCTTCAAAAATTCCCAAAAAGTTTCGCCCTATTCTCTTCTCCCTCCATCTCCATTGAAAGGCTAGAGCTTTCTCCTCTCCATTGAAGCAGTTAAGCTAAGCAACCTTACTCACATTGCTACTTCAATTCTCTGCATTTCCTCTTCCCAAACCCTTCCTCCATTGAAGCTTCCATTGAAGCTTCGGCCTCCTCACGCACGCAGCCTGGATGGGCTTTGTTCTGCCTCCTCGCGCACGCACGCACTCAGTTCTTCTCTTCTGTCTCCCTCCATGCATTATTGAAGCAGCTTCGACCTAGGTAAGTAATAACGCTCCTCCATTCACTTAGCTTCTCCATGTATTGCATTAACACCATTGTTGTGGTTTTATGAGGAATTGGTCTTTAGTTTAATATTTGTAAGTTTCTTGTAATTTCTAGGGCTTGGCAATTGCTACTTAAATACTCCATTAAACTCGCAAGGCTCCCCCTCCATTAAACGCACAAGGCTGCCCCTCCACAAATGTAAGTCCTTTGTAGTTGTTATTGTTGCTGTTTATAAGCTGAGAATTCTATTTAGTACAACCTGCATTTATCTATAATTCTAAATTGTTATGAGAACTTTATTTATCATCACTAATAAAGTTGAGAATTTTATTTTGTTTATAGGATAATTTAGTACTTTTTATTTAAGAGAAAAAAGTTGAGAGGAAGCTAATAGTAGTAGTTCATTTACATTAGTAGCTCATCAAATTCTACTAAAAAGCGTATCAAATGAGATAAGTAAGCATTAGATATTGAGTAAAGTATATAAGAGTAAAGCATTTATAGGGTATAGGGTTTAGGGTATAGGGTATAGGGTTTAGGGTATAGGGTTTAGGGTTTAGGGTTTAGGGTTTAGGGTTTCTGTAACTTATGAGTTTAAGCGTCGAACATTTTGCTTCCTTCATTTAACTTCCCTTGAATATACTTTTCTTTACGAGTTGGTTCTCACTATATATGTGTTTCAGGCTAAGAAATGGGTGTCAAGGGCTTCTAGGGTAAGATCATCAGTTTGGAGAGTGGGCGGAAAGCATCCTGGTATCTTACTCTGACTGTCCTTGTTCTTGCTCACTAATATCATTCTTATCTTTTCCCTTAATCTGGTTTCTATTTGTGTTCTATATAGGCTATATTGAAAAAGATTCAGAGGAACTTTTGGGCGAAGCATTGACCTTCTATTTGAGAGTGTTGAGACTTTGTAGGTACTCAGGTATATATATAACTTTATGTGCTATATATAAGTTCTTGTTTGCACACTTTTGTGGAGATGGTGTATGATATAACTTTAGTGCAACTTCTATCATGATGTGTGATTAATCCATTGTTTTTTAATTGATTGCATGTATCATCATATGCCTAGATACCCGTTCAAGGCTCTTGAATAGTCCCCGGTTGGGACTGTTCTTGAACGTTTACTCTCACTTAGGCGGTGAATGTATGTCCTTTTTTTCGATTTTAAGGAACATCTTGTCTTAGCATTTCCTCGATCACCATGTTCTCTGGGTACATATGTGGGTAAGTAATTACCTACGTCGTGTACTTGGAGAACTGGGGGGAAATGCTGCCGGATTTTCCTTAAAATTGGAAAGTCGACATACATTCACTAGTGAGAGTAAACGTTCAAGGATGGGTTAGGTTGGAGTGATAAGGGCCCTTTGGAAGCATATATGCATTTTTGTATCTATATGATTGTTATATGCATGTTGTGTGTTTGAATTTAATTTACTTATATAATAGATGGTAGCAATTATACATGATTCATAATATATTGCCCTGTTTAGTGACAATTTACTTAATGGAGAAGGATCGTGGCTGGATGTATGGTAGACGTGATACATTGGAATTCTTTAATGGGGTTCAAGAGTTTTGCGCGAGGGCTTCATCTTATTAGCGCAGAATGGGTTTCGATTGCCTCTATTGTCCTTGTGTTGATTGTATTAATGTGAAGGTGGTCAATAGTGTTGATATCATTAGAGATCATGTAGTTTGTCGTGGGTTTAGGCTTAAATACCATGTGTGGATTTGGCACGGTGAAGAAGGAGGGTACATTGGGGATGTTATTGGGAATGATGTGCATGATGATAGAAACAATGACATTTGTGTGGAAGAGGAATACAAGAATGATGAACATATTGTTGATACTGGTGCTGAGGATGGATTTGAGGATGATCATGTGGATGAGGTCGAGGATGAAGGGGTGGATGAGATGATGCGTGCTTTTGAAGGTGACGTGTTTGAGTCATTATCGGAGGCTTCTAAAAAGCCCTTGTATCCTGGGTGCAAAAAATACTCTAAACTATCCGCCGTGCTAACACTTTTTAACATTAAGTCAAAGCATGGGTGGACGGACAATAGTTTTACTTCTTTGTTGAGCGTGTTAAGTGAGATGTTGCCTGACGGGAATGAAATTCCTAAGTCTTACTATTACGCTAAGAAGCTCATGTGTCCATTTGGTTTGGAGTATAAGAAGATACATGCATGTCCTAATGATTGTATTCTTTATCGAAATGAATATGAAAAATTGGAGGAGTGTCCACGATGTAAGAAGTCGCGCTACAAGCGCATGAGTTGCAATGCTGGTAAGCAGGGACCGCCTGCTAAGGTGTTGTGGTATCTTCCCATTATTCCAAGGTTTAAGCGTCTATTCTCAACACCAACAGACGCTAAAAACTTGAGGTGGCATGCAGAGGGAAGAAAGAATAACAGAATGCTGAAGCATCCAGCCGACTCCCCGCAATGGAAGAACCTTGATATCAAGTTTGGAGAATTTGGTGATGAAGTTAGAAATTTAATGCTTGATTTGTGCACGGACGGGATGAATCCATTTGGCACTCTCAGTACCCAGTATAGCACATGGCCGGTACTGTTAGTGATCTACAATTTGCCTCCTTGGTTGTGCATGAAACGAAAATACATAATGCTTTCTCTATTGATATCGGGGCCAAGGCAACCTGGAAACGACATAGATGTTTATCTTGCGCCCCTTGTTGATGATTTGAGAAAGATGTGGGACGAAGGGGTTTCTATTTTTGATGCTCATAAGAATGAGATGTTCACATTGCGTGCAGCTCTTATGTGGACCGTTAATGATTTTCTTGCGTATGGCAACTTATCCGGGTATAAGAACAAAGGGAAAAAATCATGCCCCATTTGTATTGATGGTACGCCAAGCAGGCGCCTTGATCATTCTCACAAAGTGGTGTACTTGCGCACCCGAAGGTTACTCAGGCGCGATCACCCGTACCGTAGGCAGAAAAAGGCTTTCGATGGGACAGTGGAAGAGGGGACTGCTCCTAGGGTTGACTGGTGAAGAGGTTTACGCTCGAGTAAAGGGTGTACGAACAGTCTTTGGGAAATCAGAAAAAGCGGCGGAGTCAACTGCTCTCTTTAAAAAAGAATCAATCTTTTGGTTGCTCCCGTACGGGAAAGAACATGACGTTAGGCACTGTCTTGATGTAATGCATATAGAGAAGAATGGTTGTGATGTTCTTATGGGAATGCTGATGAATATTCAAAGCAAGACAAAGGACGGAAAGGGTGCACGGGACGATTTGAAAAAGATGGGGGTTCGTCCAAAATTTTGGGTTCAGCAAAGGGTTAGTAAGGGAAAGGAACAGGAAAAGGAAAATGAATTGAGTTCGAAAACATAAAAAGGGGAAGAGCAAGGGAAAGGGAAAGGCCACGGATGCGTCGAAGAAGAAAAAGGAGGGAAAAGCCAAGGAGGGCAAGGCCTATTTACCTCCGGCTTGCTACACATTGTCAAGGGTAGAAAAACGGATGTTTTGTGCATGTCTGTATGGCATTAAGGTTCCATCAGGGTACGCATCTAACATGAAGAGATTTGTATCCTTAAATGGAGAATTGAAGCTGACAAGTATGAAATCCCATGATTGTCATGTTCTGATGCAAGTTTTCCTACCAATTGCAATACATGGTATTTTATCAAAGCACATGCGGGTAGCTATTACAAGCCTCTGTTCGTTTTTCAATACAATATGCAGCAAAGTGCTTGATCCTTGTACACTTGATGCTTTACAGGCGGATGTGGTTGTGACTTTGTGCAAATTTGAGATGTACTTCCCACCCTCGTTTTTCGACATAATGGTGCATTTGATTCTTCATTTGGTGCGTGAGATTAAGTTATGCGGTCCAGTGTTCATGCGGTGGTGCTATCCTTTTGAAAGACATATGGATACATTGCAAGATAAAGTCAGGAATCGGGCTCACCCGGAAGGAAGTATGATTCAAGGGACCGTGGCTGAGGAGGTCGGTAATTTTGTGGCCGACTATATAGCCGTTGCTAAACCTATTGGTATTCCTACTTCTCGACACGAAGGGAGACTTGATGGTCATGGCACAATCGGGTCGAAACGAATGTCGCCTGATCAAGATAAGTTCTTACAAGCGCACCTATATGTGTTGCACCATGTTGCAGATGTTCACCCATATTTAGACGAGCACATGGCTAGTTTGCGTGATGAATTTCCATCGAAAGGTGAACGGGCACTTATGCATTTGCATAATAAGAAGTTTGTGAGCTGGTTTCGTGATCGAGTGATGGGTGGAAAGTATGAGAATGTCACAGATACAGTAAGATGGCTTGCTTATGGTCCTAGGGATGACGTTCGCTCATTTGAGGGATATGACATAAATGGGTACACATTTTGGACTGAGCATCAGGATTTGAAATCATCCTTGACCCAAAACAATGGTGTAACTCTTGTGGCATCGTCAAGGGAGTTTGCAAGTGCTAAGGATAAATCACCTGTTGATGCAGAGTTGTCATACTACGGTCGAATTCAAGAAATATGGGAGCTTGATTATTGTGACTTCACGATTGCTCTTTTCCGGTGTAAGTGGGTTGATAATAACAGGCGTAACGTCAAACATGATGACTTTACTCTTGTAGATCTTGGCCACCTGAATGATAGAGCTGAACCATTCATCCTTGCATCTCAAGCCAAGCAAGTGTTTTACGTAAGTGATCCAGCCGACTCAAAATGGTCTATTGTGCTAGCCGGCAAAAGAAGAATCCTTGGCGTTGGAGATGTCGAGGATGAGGAAGAATATGATGTGTTTGATGACTCAACACCTTTCACTGTTCCTAGACCTATTGTACCAAATGAGATAGACGACCAAGCCAATTACATGCGATCAGACCACGACGAAGGAATATTAGATTGAGGTACTATTTTTTGTTAGTTTGAAATTGTAGGCGTCGAACGTATTATTAAATCACATTTTTAGGTGAAAATGAATGAAATTGCTAACTTACTTGCCCATTTTTCTTATTTTCTTTTAAATGAATGAAGTAACTTAGTTCCCCATTTTCTATGTTAATTTGTATTATAATTCAGCAATTTATATTTGATTATAAATTTACCTTATAAATTTATTTATATTACAACTAATAACATGTTATGTTTGTAATGACAGGTTTTACATCTCATGGCGGATGATCACTACCGTATTGGAGTGGAGGATGTAGAGGATGATGATGATGATTCATCTGGGGTTGGGGACGAGTTGTATGATGTGAACAAGGAGCCTAATTTGGGTGAGGCAGAAGATCAGGCTCAAGATGTTTTGGATCGTATGCTTGATGAGTTTGAAATTGCAGCTGAACAAGCGCCTCCTATCGAGAATGCAATGTCTGAGTCGTTCGGCGAGGACCAAAGTGGAGGGGGGGTGAAGGGACCAGCGCAGAAAAAGCTGAGGGGTCCGACTACAAGTTTCAAGAAACCTGTCGGTCCAATGGTCTTGGAGTATGACAGGGTAGGACAACCTACAGGCAAATGGCGTCGTCAGTATGCTGTTCAAGTTGGGATTTGTGCGCGCAAAATCCCCATTACTCTTCGTTTGAGCGACGTACCTATTGGCTTGATAGACACGTTTTGGAATGATACACGGGTAAGTGATTTGTTTCCACATTTGTAAATTCCTTCACTTTATTGTTATTTAATGGGCAAACTAATAATGACTGTTATTTGTGCTTGCAGAGTCTATTTAACATTCCAAATGAGTACGCCAAGCGAAGGGTGTTTGAATCCTTACTTGCGACAAGATTCAGAGGGTTCAAGACCACCTTAGTTCGTCGGTTTATCACAAAGAAGCTTGTGAGAAAACCAAAGAACAAGAAAGAAGGTGGCATGGATGAAGAAGTCATCGATGAAGAGAAACTCCCATGGCAAATATGGCCTAGTGTATCAAAGGAAGATTGGGATGCTTTCGTTCTTCAAAAAAGCAAAAAAGAAGCAATTGTAAGTTCAAGTAACTCTGATGACAATTGTAAAATATATTTAATATTTTGGTAGTTTTGAAACTAATATGTCTAAATATGTAGGAAATAAGAGAGCAGAATTCCAAGAATGCATTGCAGAAGCAATACTACCATCGTATGAGGTGTATGACGTATGATGAATGGAGGGAGACATGGGTGAGTGAGGGAGTATACCCCACTTCGCTACTAGGGTCCTCCACTGTGCCCTCTGACTCCACGACCAGTACTTTGGTGAGTCGTGCTGGAGATTTCTTCTGTTCTTTGCATTCTCGTGACAAGAAAACCGGAAAATGGTCAATCAAGGCTCCGGAAACAAAAGAAATGGCAGATAAACTTGTAAGCAACTATGAATTGTGAACTGCATGAATCTGTTGTATATATATCATTTTACATAAACACTAACTTGATGTTGCCTTTTTGCTTTTGCTACAGCTTGAGTACACTGGAGAGCTTGTTGAAGGCAAGCTCGTCCCAACAGTGGAGAAGGACCCTTTCACCTTGGCTTTAGGAAAGCCCTACCATCCAGGACGTGTATTGGGTGCGGGGGGGAGCTTGCTAGGATGGGAGAAGGTGATGGGTCCAGAATATACCAAATCAGGGAGATCCCGGGCAAGTGTGAACTCACCGGTCAACTTGGATGCTACGGTGGCATTAATTAAGGAACAAGTGCGCAACGAGATGCGAGAAGATTTCAATGCATGGGCAAAGCAAATGAACTTGCCGAGCTTTCCTTTCTCCTCGACTACAACGGTCGACTCTTGTAGTTACCCACGAAAACAAGGAGAAGATGAGATACATGCAGACGAGGAGGTACATGATTACGTGGTTTCTAATCTATAAGTATTTTGACTTGTTGAGGTATGTGGGTTCTAATTAGCCTCGCACTATCAATACATTGTTGTAGGTTGGTAATCCTGCACATGCGTACTTGAGGGAGCTTGAAAATCCAACACCACATGACTTTCCGGTTCTACAGGTGAGTTGTGTAGTTTTTCTTTGGATGGTGATATTGGTTCTTTGATTCAGCTGTGAATTTGTGAAGTTTGTTGTGTTGTGCGGTTTTTGCGTTATTTTGTGTTGTATGTTGTTGCGGTTGAGTTGCTAATGATGTGTTGCTATTGAACTACTGTTGGTGTTGTGTGTTGCTGTTGTTTACAAAAATGGTAGCAGTGAAAATGGCCTTACTCGGGCCATTTTGGTTGAAAATGCGTTCTAAAACCCCTTAATTGCTATTTTCTTGTAATTTCAAGCCTTAGTCACCAATAACTAAGTGATAAAGACATGTTATGACTAATTATGAGTTCAATAGACAAGAAATGTAGGAAATAGGCATCCTAGTAGTCAAAATGGCCTTACTCTGGCCATTTTGGTTGAAAATGCGTTCTAAAACCCCTTAATTGCTATTTTCTTTTAATTTCAAGCCTTAGTCACCAATAACTAAGTGATAAAGACATGTTATGACTATTTATGAGTTCACTAGACAAGAAATGTAGTAAATAGGCATCCTAGCAGTCAAAATGGCCTTAATCGGACCATTTTGGTTGAAAATGCGTTCTACAACCCCTTAATTGCTATTTTCTTGTAATTTCAAGCCTTATCCACCTATAAATAAGTGATAAAGACATGTTATGACTATTTATGAGTTCACTAGACAAGAAATGTAGGAAATAGGCATCCTAGTAGTGAAAATGGCCTTACTCGGGCCATTTTGGTTGAAAATGCGTTCTAAAACCCCTTAATTGCTATTTTCTTTTAATTTCAAGCCTTAGTCACCAATAACTAAGTGATAAAGACATGTTATGACTATTTATGAGTGCACCAGTGCACAGCACACTATTGCACAACACACCGGTGCACAGCACACCGGTGCACAGCAGAGCACACTAGTGCACAGGGCACCACTGCACCACTGCATAGCACAGCAGCTGGCACAGCAATGCACCACCAGTGCACAGCATCTGGCACAACAATGCACCACCAGTGCACAGCAGCTGGCACAACAGTACACCACTGCACAACACAGCAGCTGGCACAGCAGTGCACCACCAGTTCACAGCAGCTGGCACAGCAGTGCACCACCAGTGCACAGCAGCTGGCAGCAGTGCACCAGTGCAGCAGGCAGCAGTGCTGTGTTGCTGTTTTTGCGTTGCTGATGTTTTTGCATTGTTGTTGCTGTTTTTACTGTGCTATTGCTGTTTTTTTTTTTGTTTTTTTAACTTTTTTTTTTGTTTTGATTTTCTTTGTTTAACTTGGTTCTAACAACTGATCTTCGGTGTAGGAAGAGACCCGTTGTTAACTTCTTCACCCGGGCGATTCATACTGTGGAGCTTTGAATTTGGTTGCGTATGGAAGTGCTCAACCATCCGAACAAGTTACGGTCCATTTGCGACCGCTTCGGCCAGAGCACTATTCGGTTGGGATCAATTCTGTGGTGGCCGGATTCGAGGACATCCTAATACCTGTGCCCATAGAGGAGGATGAGTTCACTACACTTTGGGCAACCAAAGGTAGTTTTGTGCAATGGCCATGTGCTTGGATACGGTTTACAACCCAGGTAATTTACATTTAGAGTTCACGCTTTACTCTATACCCGATTTTAATCCCAAGTGTTGGAAGAAATTCTTTTTTAACCATTTGTGTCCTTTAATTTGTCTTATTAGCCATCGAGGAAAAGCCAAACTTCAAAGAAGAGGGTGGAGGGGCAAAAGAGCATTGATCGACCGATGTCAAAGAAGAGGAGTGAACATGGGTCGATGAGTGGAAAAGCGTCGAACAAGAGCTCTTCGCGAGGTTCAGCTATGCAAGCTACTCCACTAGTTGAAGACACGATGCTTCAATCGCTCTCTAAGGAGTTAACTTATCTGCACAACCGTGTTTGTGTGTTGCCTAGTGATAGCCCCATTCAAGTTCCACTACCTAAGGAAATGTTCCACTACGATGATGATGCAATGGCATGGCTATTCAAAGAAGATGTGAAGGAATTTCTAAGTGGTGCAATGCTTAACATTTCCCTCATTCAAATATGCATCAAATAATTCAACTAGTACTCAATTTATGTTATTCAGTTTAGTGGTGATTGTCATTTGGTTTTCGATTAACATTCTATTATCATGCATGCAGAGCACTCCAGGAGCAAATATAGGAGCTTGAATCTCCGTGTCAAATTGGGTGGTTATGCCCTGAGCAGATGTCCACTGCTAGAATCTTAGGCAACTCTGCTGACGTGTTGTACTATGCTGAACGGGCTATCAGGGAATCAGTGGCTGCGAGAGACAAGTTTATATTCGTCCCATATTATGAGGAGTACGTCTGATTATGATAGTCAAATTCATTTGTTTTCCCAGTTTATATGCTGTACTAGGCTAAATATTGATTTGTTTGTCTCGTGTGTAGTTATCATTGGACCCTATTGGTGATTTGTGTTTCCAGTAACACAATCTTCTTCTTTGATTCTGCTCGGTTACCTCAACCAAGAAAGCGCCTCGTGAGGTCCATACTGCAAAAATAAATATCTTGTTTGTTTCAATTCTTGTTATTGATTATCATAACCTAACTCATATGTATTAATTATACTAATCAAATTTGAACTTACTTTTGTATGTAGTGTGATGAAGAAGATAAATCCTCGAGCTCCTCGAGGTCCTACATGGAAAGCACCCAAGGTAATGCCACATGATGTTGTGATATTCTAAATATACAATGCGTAAGATGTGGCTAATTTGCTATGCATTGTGATTCATGTGCTTTGTTCCTCATGCTAGTGCGCACAACAGGAAAATGGAGTTGATTGTGGCCTATACGTGATGAGATTCATGTATGACATAGTGATGAGTCATTGTACAGACACACAACAACTTGAAGAGGTATGCCATTTTGGTTGAAATTGCGTTCTAAAACCCCTTAATTGCTATTTTCTTGTAATTTCAAGCCTTATTCACCAATAACTAAGTTATAAAGACATGTTATGACTAATTATGAGTTCACTAGACAAGAAATGTAGGAAATAGGCATCCTAATAGTCAAAATGGCCTTACTCGGGCCATTTTGGTTGAAAATGCGATCTAAAACCCCCTTAATTGCTATTTTCTTGTAATTTCAAGCCTTGGCCACCTATAAATTAGTGATAAAGACATGTTATGGCTATTTATAAGTTCACTAGACAAGAAATGTAGGATATAGGCATCCTAGTAGTCAAAATGGCCTTACTCGGGCCATTTTGGTTGAAAATGCGTTCTACAACCCCTTAATTGCTATTTTCTTGTAATTTCAAGCCTTGGCCACCTATAAATAAGTGATAAAGACATGTTATGACTATTAATGAGTTCACTAGATCAAGAAATGTAGGAAATAGGCATCCTAGTAGTCAAAATGGCCTTAATCGGGCCATTTTGGTTGAAAATGCGTTCTACAACCCCTTAATTGCTATTTTCTTGTAATTTCAAGCCTTGGCCACCTATAAATAACTGATAAAGACATGTTATGACTATTTATGAGTTAACTTGACAAGAAATGTAGGAAATAGGCATCCTAGTAGTCAAAATGGCCTTACTCGGGCCATTTTGGTTGAAAATGCGTTTTAACACCCCTTAATTGCTATTTTCTTGTAATTTCAAGCCTTGGCCACCTATAACTAAGTGATAGAGACATGTTACGATTATTTATGAGTTAACTCCTACTAACTTACGTTTTGTGTATGTATTCCAAGTTTTGCCAGGGACAAACGGGAAATCCGTTCACGAGCGAGGAACTCAATGTAATTCGAGACATGTTGGCGGCCTACATCACATTTAATTTGTAAATATCATTTATTTCTGTTTTAACTAGCTTAGTGTACTACATTATTACTAATTATATTTGTTTTTTTGTAGTTATGACACATTTTCCTAATTAATATCATATTTTGGGATTGTTATCAATATTTATGTCCTTGTTATTATTTTCAATTATTATTATTAATAATATATTAATAATACTAATTATTATTAATATTATAATAATAATTATTATTATTAATATTATAATAATAATTATTATTATTATTAATATTATAATAATAATAGTAATTGTTAGATCTTCCCCTGCTAGATTGCAAAAGTTTCGAAATTGTGTTAATCAAGAACAAATTGAATCCAAACGTCAACTTTGTTTGGATGTTGAAACTAGGTGGAACTCCACTTATTTGATGTTACAATATGCTATGGTATATCGAAAAGCTTTTGATTTGTTGGAAAATTTTGATGGTGGTAAATTTCTTGTTGAATTAACAAAACTCTCTGGTGTTCCTACTGATAACGATTGGAATCGTGTTGCTTCTTTGCTTACCTTTCTTAAGATATTTTATGATGCCACTTTGAGACTTTCTGGAAATTTGTATGCTACTACCATTGTGTATTTGCTTGAACTTGTGACAATTGGAAGATGATTAAAAAAAAGTGTGAAAGTGTTGATAGTGGTGAGATGTCAATGGCTCATGGGATGAAGAAAATGCATGAAAAATATTGGGATAATGTGGACAACATTAACTTGATGTTGTATGTTGCCGTTGTGCTTGATCCTAGACGGAAAATGCATTATGTGAAATGGGCTATTAATGATCAATATGACTTTGTGAAGGCTGCAAAATTGCATGATATGGTCATGAATACTTTGACTACGTTGTATAAACATTACGCTTCTTTACAAAGTCAAAATGTGCTAAATGTTTCTGAAATATTGATTTGATGAGTTCAAGAGACTTGGAAACTTGTAATGATTGGCATGATGTGGCATATTATGAGATTGAAAGGGATATTGATGGACAAACGGTTTTTTGATAAAAAAAATAGTGATTTAGACAAGTACTTAATGGATGATAGAGAGCCTATCACGGATTAGAATTTTGATGCTTTGGGATGGTGGAAAAAAGGGGTGGAGAGATATCCTATTGTTGGTCTTATGGATAGGGATGTATTAGCCATTTCAGTTTCTACGGTTGAATTCGAATCTGCGTTTAGCACTGGTGGGAGAGTATTTGATGTGTTTCGTAGTTCTCTTTCCTCACATATGGTTGAAGCTTTGATATGTGCACAAGATTGGATGCGTACTACACGTGATCTACTTATGATTGAAGAAAGTATTGATGATACTCAACAAATTAAAGAGGGTAATACTTTTTTTAATATCTATTATTATTTATGTTGGAATTTGCAAAATGTTTCTGTTTTTATTCTATTTTAGTTTCTGCAACTATTTGTATGTATTTATTGTATAACTTACTATTTCTTTTAATGTAGAGTTGTCTTCTCTTGTTGAGCCTCCCGCGGTTTCCGTCGTCGATGATTATTTTTAGAATTAGAGGTAAGACTATTTTATTTTATTTTTAATGTTATTGTTTCTGCATTTTTTTTACTTTTATTGTGTTATATTTTCTGCATTTTATTGTTTATATTAATTGTAAAATTTGATATTTTTTTTTTTGTAGACTTGTCGACTTGTCGTCTCTTCTTGAGACACACAATAAAACTGATTATTATATGCATTACTATTCCTAGCTAATAAGCTAGCTATTACCTATTAGTAGGTGCCCCAAGTGATAGATCGATGCCCAGGTTCAATTCTTCGATTATTGTGTAATTATGTTGTCCTGCTGGGTTATAAATGAATTGATTATATGTCCGAATTAAATCTTCTAATATTTGACCATGTAGCATGTATAGTGTTGAATGATCGACCTATATTACTCCTATGAAAATTTCTCTATCATAAGATAGACTTACAGTACAATATATTTTGCATGGTAATCCTTTTCGTTAGATATTATCTTCCGCTTTAAGAAAAATAACTAATAATTAGCTTGTATACACACAATAAAACCCCGTCCATTATCCAAGTAATTAAAACTTGTATATATAGTACTATAACACCCGTTCACCCATCATGTTATAAAGGTACCATAATATATATACTTGAAGTCGCTTGAAAAAGTATACTTCGTATAAATTATGTAGTAGTACCATACACATCAATTAGAAATGGTTGTCCCATTATTTAAATTAATTATGCACTCCCTTCTCGGCATTATTTTTAACCATTTCTCTAGACTCTAGATAGTATCCACTAGTTTATTACTATAGGGTTTGGGGAACAAATGATGCTTGAAAAGATTTTAATTTAGATATAATAAAGTGTTGATTTGGTAATTAACACTTACTATCTTCCAATCCATATTGTTGATTATTATGTTATTGCGTCCCTATAAAAAAACAAACACCGAATATAGATAGTTTGCTTTAACTGGCTAAGTTAAATCTTTCAAAAATACGTAAATTTTGACAATTTGAAAATCTCTGACGGTTGTAAATTAGTTTTAAGAACATTTTACATTTGCTCCACTTATGCTCAATGCTGTTAGGATCCAAATCCTATTTTGAATCGAAAGGGATGATATGATCAGTTCGGTAAAATCGGATCGTATAATCATAAGATCCTACAAAACCTCGTTAAAGGGGTGATTTTCGATGGTTTGGAAAGCCATCGAAAATTTGTGATTGTCGTAAACCACTACCGGTGACTGGTGGTTTAATTTCATCAATATATTGAACCATTTCTCTAGCTAGTAACCCATTCACTTATTATATGTTTGCATACACTATCTTATTCATTCTTTTTATCTTTCAAGTTTAATCTAGCTTTGTTAAAGCTGCTCTAGACGTTTTATTTCTTGTATATGACAATAATTCAGTTTCAATATATTATTATTATTATTATATTATTGTTATTATTGTTACTCCGTATTATTGTTAACTCAAGTTGAATATTTTTACGGTTTCATTTAATAATGAAATGTAGCTGGCAAATGTAGCAAACTAAAGAAACTGAAGTTGCATTTATTATTGACTTTATTCTTTAACAGTACACGTTCATTTTCAACATATCTTTCATTATACAATTAATGTAGCCGTTGCAGCAAAATAGATTAACTTCCATTAGAAACAAAAAAAAGACTTCACAACAAATCATATAAATGGGCTAAAATTTGCCAAACTTTTTTCACACACAGAAGTATACTTTCTTTGAAAAAAAAAATCAAAAGAAAATTAATTAGTCATTTGTATTAAGGAAAAGGCCTGATGCTTTTTATATTTATAAGATTGTTTATGTAATATTAACGACTTTTTTATTTTGAAAGAATTAGTATTGATGACTTAATATCGACATACTTATAATAAAAATATATAGTTTATCTTGTTTTATTTTTATATGTGACAATATTAATTTCATTTGTTTTTATTGCTTTATTTGTACACTTGTATTCATAGTAATAAAAAAAAAAAGTCTTGCTATCTTATCTTCTTCCTCCCAAAAAAAAAAAATCAAAAGAAAATTTCTCAATATATATCTGTTAGTGGTCATATATAAACAACATTTTGGGTTTATCAAGTCGTGCACGATATTATATAGATGACATGGTTCAGGTTGTGAATAGATATAGATTTATGTGAGTTGAATTGGTAATGCGCTTATTGTAGCATAGGTTTGCTCATATTCAGTTAAATTTTATTTAAAGACTTTATATCGTTTTTACACAATTGAAAGTTTCAATATAAAAAATTGTTTGCTTGATTAATTAGTGGACAATATTGATTATTACCATTATTAAATTGATAATTTAAGACTAAAACCTGACTTATATCACTAGGTTGTTAATAAGTTTATTTATGAATTTAGTACGAGTTGATATAAATCATGTAATATAATAAATTGTTATAAGTTATTGTAGTCTATAACTACGAAGTGTGTACCTCACTTTAGATTACATTATAGCTTATGAGACCATAAAATTGCATGGTTACGTACTTTATATACTCATTTCTTTTTTTTAATCTTTTTTTTTTTTGGAAAATATATTTTTATACTCTTTAATCTTTATGAACTTACTATAACTTTGTCTATATAAATGACTAAATGAAACCTAAACAGCAGAGTAGCAGACATTGGCAAAGCCAAATTTTTTAAAATGATAGGGCACCATACTGTCCGAAAATACTTCATTAAACCCCTAAATTCTGTCTTTTTAAGCTATTTAATTAAAAAAAAAGAACCAAGTCACAACTACGTATCACGAGTGTTCTTAATATCAAGATTCAAATTTATTTTACGTAGTATATATTTAAAAATCTATCAAATATTACCCCGGCCTATTCAAGACTTTAAGCAATAACTCAATTTTAAAATATTCTGCTTATTGGTTCGGAAATCACTAAACACATTATTCGTCCTCTTTCATCTATATAACACGTCCTCCTTCATCCTAAAAAGACAGAGAAAGATAAAAACAAAATTCCTTTCTCACAAAAATGATGCTTCACTACATACCATTATTCTTTGAGCATTGTTCGAAAGTGTTCTCAATCTAATTCTTTATCGTACACCAAGAGTTAGAGTCATGTATCCCTAGAGGTCGATTGCTACGAGTCTATATGTGCAGTATGAGGCAAAGTCGATTTTAGGGCAGTGATGATGCTATGTCACGCTACGACATTATTAAATCAGATTAGTTTGTTTTAATCCTTATTGCTATTAGTCGTATTTCCTACAATTTAAAGTCGGATTTATAAATTCGTCTATTGTGGCTAATGGTGATACTTGTTTGTGGTATAAAGGACTATATGTTATCAAGTTTATGTTTGTATATACTTAACTTAGTCATATTTCCTACAATATAAAACCATGGATCGTGCATGGTATTTTCAGTGTGAGGAGAATATATGTTGCATAATATAATTCCAAGTTATTTAATCTATATTAAGAAATTGTATATAACCTTCTCGTACATGTTTAATGGCGGATCCAGGATTTTAAGGTTGTTGGGCCACCGTCACTTATCGACCGTCACCCATCGACCGCATACCCATTGATCTAGGAGGTAGATCTTTGTTGAGGATGATTTTGTGATATAGGAGAATTTTAATGAGAAAGAAGTTGCATTTTGGACTAAAGAAACTAGCTTGTTATAAATTACATGTCTTTGTTCTTTTTCGTTATGAAAATTAAGTCACAATTTCAATTAGATTACACAATCCTATATTGTCAAAAATACCCAAGTTAAGTATATAAAAACATAAACTTGATAATGAATTCACCAAAACATATTAAAAAAAGAAAAAAGAAACAACAACATAAAATGATTATGATATAATAAATAAATTATATACTCAATTTAGCAAGCAGTTCAATCATCACTATGTTTAGTTTAAATTCAACAATTATCAATTTAGCAAACAATCAAAATGCCCATTATAATTGTAATACCCCGTATCTTGCCCAAGGTAGAGAATAACCAAAGGTAAACTCTCTCTCTATCTCCTCTCTCCTTTAATTTTCCTCCTCCACTTTCGTTTTAATTTCACACACATCACCCCACACACACACCTCCACCACGGTGACAGTTGCCACCACCACCACAGTCGGCAGTCGCCGCTAGCAAAGTGTCGGCAGCCGCAATCGCCAGCATAGGGCCGGCAGCAGGAGCAGCGTTGGAGGTGGCGCTAGCCAACCTCCCCTTCCCCCCTTGTTATTCGTGTGTTTTCAAAAAAAAAATTCTTTTGTTTTACAATTATTCAAGCTTTAATTCAATTATTGTTTTTGGGTTGTGTGATGATTTTTATGATGTTTGAATATAATTATTATGTATATAATTTTCATATTCAGTTTTTGAATTAATAATCCCCAAATTGAAAACCCTAGGTTTCTAAATTAATGTGTGTTGATGAAAATTGATTGTAGGTGATTGAAACTAATAAATTAGATGTTTTAACATAATTACATCAATTTTACATGGTTTTATGAAGCTGGAATTTTTATATAAAGGCTATAATTATGTTTCTTAAAAGGATTTTTAATTACCCATTTATTAAGAATAAATTAAAAGTAAGGGTTTAAAATTAATTTTCAACTTATTTTAGAGGGTTTCTGAGTGATTTATGGAGTGTATATATTGCTGAAAATATATATTGAACAGGTATTAATGTCTCTTTGTAATTTTGGGTTGTAGGAGATTTCTAAGTGAGTGATTTTTTGTAGGCGTGGTGATTTTGAGATCATATTCAAGGTACGCTCGCGTACTTGGTAATTATTTAAGTGTATAGAAGCATGCTAGGCTTTATTTAATTATTTCCATGGTAGTATCATGATAGGTATTGGTTGGAATTGTGGATTGGATTGATGTTGGTGATTGATTTGTGAAGTATGAATTATTTGTGGTGAATTGATGAGTGAAATTAATTATATTGGCATGTTGAATATGAACTACACTTTTATTATTGGCATGATTGAGAGCATGTTTATTTAAACTAAATGTTTAAGTTGGTTTGGAATATTGAAAGGGAATTTTAACTTGATCAACATACATATTCACCATATTCACCTAACAACTCTGGTTTTAACATGATCAACATATTCACCATATCGGACTCTCTACATAGTGAGTATGAGATCAATACACACTCCATTATTACCGCATGTGGAGGCCATAACATTTAGACTTGTACAACCTTACTAGTTCTTGTCAAACCATACCTTTTAATTACTTCTACTCTCAAGCATGGAGAAAACCCGATCACTTCTTGACCTTCAACAAGAAAAGTCAAAATGTTGGTTCTCTAGCAGTTACACACATTTCAAGTTCAAAAGATAAGCCAAAGAACACAAGAATTAACAACGATAATTCTAAATCCCCTTTTTCAAACTAAAGGGAACATCACAGGCTTAAATAATTTAACACACATACTATCAAAAGATAGAACAAATAACATCCATGATCAACTAGGAAAAATGCCAATACACATAATCATACATGATTAAACTAAGCACACAAAAAATGGCAGAAATAAGGTACTAGAACTTTAGCAAAATTAATTAGCACTGTTGCTAATAACTCACAAAAATTCCCATCTCAAAAACACTTACCAACGTGAGTTTAGAAATATCTTACATAAATTTGAGAAGGAACATATCTGATATTGAGCACGATTGACCGCGCATCCCGTCTGCTACCTTGGTACGACACGCAGACTTTCTCAAGATTACCCATTGCATCTGTTAACTAGCACACGACCTCGTTCCAAAGAGAACAATCCTTTGATGCCATGGTCGCAGTACCACAACAGTACGCTCACTTTGATTATTAAAGTTAATTTGATTTCAATGAACAAGCACTGTCCATCATTAATCCATAACAAAAGTAAAGTCTACAAAACCACACGACCGTGTAGAGTAACGTAGACGACCATGAGTATCACAGGGTCACGTAGTACAAGGTACATGACCATGTATCGGATTGTTGTACAATAATGAGTTTTCAACCAAGGAGTTACTCTCACCTACTCGTTCGAACAAATCAACTCGATTAAGTCTGAGATAAAAACTTTTCGGTTGCATTACTAACTCCAACATACTCTACTAGGAAGCTTATCATATCTCAATGGCAATTTGGGATACATACACTTCATTCAAAGTATTGAACACGTACTTGTCTGTTAATTGAAAAGACATAATATACTAGTGTGAGATCTTGTTGGATATTGTATGTTTTATCAATATCTAATTTATATAATTTTTACACATATGAAAATAAAAATAAAATCATTTTAACATGTGTATTAGAGACCGTGAAAAAGTAAAAAAAAAATGCATTAAAATATTAGGCTAAGAGGGAGTATATATAACAGTGGACCCATATTATATAAAGGTACTTAATAGTTGAAGTCGTCACATTCAAGGGGAGTACGTATATAATAATCCATACTTCTTACATGTAAAAAGTACACATTTAAAAGAAACGGCCGTAAATTTCATCAATGTCGTAAATTTCATCAGAAACAACCAATAATAAGAAGATAGGAATTGAATATTTGGTGATAGATGAACTATTTTTGCTACTATGTATCTTGTTAAATATCTTAATCGTTGCCATAGTATTAATTAGCCAAAATTAAAGGGATTGAAGTTTGATAATTGAAGAACAAGTGAAGCAGCGTGATTGGAAAAATTTATATTTTTGATCATGTTATTCATGGAAACTGGAGAAGGAGGAGGTGAAGAGATTAGAAAACATTGTAAATTTCACCTAATTGACTGATATGATAGCTAAGTAAATAATGCTAATTGCTAAATAAATTGAGTAATTAACTCTTAGAAAGCTCTTTTGTTGAAATGTAAGTTGGATAAAGAACACGGAGCCAAATCTACAACTAAAGCCCACAAGTTACAAAGTATTAAATTAAACTGATTTTTTTTTATATAATTTTGGGCCTTTTTTGGCGTGGGCCCTAGACTGTCGCACTAAGGGCTGAAACTAGGTTTGCATCTCACAATCTTGAGGTTGTGGGATATATCAAACTAGGGCTGAGCAAAATTATTTGAAGATCCGAAAATCCGATAATCTGATCCCCATCCGATCCGAAAATTATGGAAATCCGATCCGAATATGAATTCAAATCGGATATCTGATCCGGATTTTTAAGATATCGGATATCCAAATTTTGGATTTCAAATATCCGATATCCGAAAAAAAGTCGGATATCAGACATCGGTTATCCGATCCGATACCCAAAAAATAGTTGTTTTTTCCATTTTTATTTCTCGAATATTCTCTATTTCATAGCCTTTTCACATAAAAAAAAGGTTGGAGACTAGAACCCTAATTCCCTAAACAGAAACGCATTTCCCACACACTCCCGTCTCTCTCTTTCTCTCCCCTCTCTCCTCTCAAAGTCTCAAGTCTCTGAGATTTCAGTCATCTCACTCCTAAATCGAGTGCCCTCTTATCAGATTTTAGTCATCTTACTCCCAAATCGACTACGGTGATGGCGTCTTCTCCATTTCTTGGGTCGGTGACATCGTGGCAGAGACAGCTACTCTATCTTCCTCACGGCTTCTTCCTCTTTAATTAGTTTCTTCCTCTTTTTAGTTTGCTCCCTTGTTCTATTTCTCCTCTTTTCTCTCCCTTAGGTCATTTAATGGTGATTTTTTTTATTTGATTTCATTTAATGTTGAATTTCATTTTCGCCTTCTATTATATTGTTGATTTCAATTCTTTTGTTTATGTATAAATTTCTAATTTCAATTCGTTTTTGTAAGTATAAATATACCCTTGTTTTTCTTCAATTACTGGTTCAATTAGCATGTGTTCATACTGGCAGTATATAGGGCTATAGGTTGATTTGTGTTCAATTAGTGAGTTAGTGATGTTAGTGTTCAATTTTGTGGGTTGATATTTGATTGTTCATTATAATTAGTATGCTTTAATATTTAATTTTTGATAAGTTAATATTCTGCAATTTGTGGGTATTTAAATTCTAAAGTGGTCTAATGTTGTGTTGTAGATAATGGATGATATTACTGCTGAAAGTGCTGCCCCAACTAATCCGTCAAGTGAGGATCCCTAGGTTTCATGTGCTGCTGTTGTCGAGCCTGTTTGAGATCAAAATCCACCACCAACAGTTTCAGCAAAAAGACCTTCAACTGGGACTAGTAATGATGTAGGAGCTGAAAATAAAGGTAAGAAAAAAAGGTCTTGGCTTTGGGATCATTTTGTGTTGATAAAAAAGGTGAGGATAAAAGTTCAAAATGTTTGTATTGTCAAGTTGATGTTTGTGGTGACTCTAAAAGTGGTCAAGTGTTATGAAAAATCATCTTTCAAGGTGTAAGGATTATCCCCCTAATATTTAGCAATCACAAAGGCTTCTTGCTTTTTCTAGTGAGCAAAGTCAACAACATTTAGTAGATAGTATAGGTGACAAAAAAAAAATGTGAAAAGAAGGGGAAATTAGAATTTTGGAAGTTTAGAAAGGAGGATGGTCGAAAAGCTTTTGCTAAAATGATAATAATGGATCAATTCCCATTTAGGTTTTCTGAGCGTGAGGGTTTTCGCCATTTTATGTCTGCTGTTCAACCAAATTTCATTATTCCCTCTCGTTTCAAAGTTGCAAGAGATTGTATCGTGTGTTTTTGGATGAAAAAATAAATCTGATTAGCAAGTGTTCTTCTCGTATTTGTCTCAATACCGATACATGGACCTCTTGTCAAAATTTGTCTTACATGTGTTTAACAGCCCATTTTATTGATCATAATTGGAACTTGCACAAAAAAAAATTAAATTTTTGTCCAATTAGTGACCATACAGGTGAGAGTATTGGTAAATCTGTTGTAAAGTGTTTGCTTGAGTTGGGTATCACCAAGGTAATGACCATTACCGTAGACAATGCAAGTTCAAATGATGTAGGGGTTCAATATTTGAGGAGAAGGTTGCAAAGATGGAAAGATGGGACTATTATAGATGGTAAATTCGTGCATATGTGATGTGTAACCCACCTTCTTAATTTAAGAGTGAGGGAAGGTTTTAAAGAGTGTGATGACTCAATAAAAAGAATACGAAGTGGTGTGAGATTTGTTAGATCTTTCCCTGCTAGATTGCAAAAGTTTCGAAATTGTGTTAATCAAGAACAAATTGAATCCAAACGTCAACTTTGTTTGGATGTTGAAACTAGGTGGAACTCCACTTATTTGATGTTACAATATGCTATGGTATATCGAAAAGCTTTTGATTTGTTGGAAAATTCTGATGGTGATAAATTTCTTGTTGAATTAACAAAACTCTCTGGTGTTCCTACTGATAACGATTGGAATCGTGTTGCTTCTTTGCTTACCTTTCTCAAGATATTTTATGATGCCACTTTGAGACTTTCTGGAAATTTGTATGCTACTACCATTGTGTATTTGCTTGAACTTGTGACAATTGGAAGATGATTAAAAAAAGGTGTGAAAGTGTTGATAGTGGTGAGATGTCAATGGCTCATGGGATGAAGAAAAAACATGAAAAATATTGGGATAATGTGGATAACATTAACTTGATGTTGTATGTTGCTGTTGTCCTTGATCCTAGATGGAAAATGCATTATGTGAAATGGGCTATTAATGATCAATATGACTCTGTGAAGGCTGCAAAATTGCATGATATGGTCATGAATACTTTGACTACGTTGTATAAACATTACGCTTCTTTACAAATTCAAAATGTGCCAAATGTTTCTGAAATATTGATTTGATGAGTTCAAAGAGACTTGGAAACTTGTAATGATTGGCATGATGTGGCATATTATGAGATTGAAAGGGATATTGGTGGACTAACGGTTTTTTGATAAAAAAAAATAGTGATTTGGACAAGTACTTAATGGATGATAGAGAGCCTATCACGGATTATAATTTTGATACTTTGGGATGGTGGAAAAAAGGGGTGGAGAGATATCCTATTGTAGGTCTTATGGATAGGTATGTATTAGCCATTTCAGTTTCTACGGTTGAATCCGAATCTGCGTTTAGCACTGGTGGGAGAGTACTGGATGTGTTTCGTAGTTCTCTTTCCTCACATATGGTTGAAGCTTTGATATGTGCACAAGATTGGATGCGTACTACACGTGATCTACTTATGATTGAAGAAAGTGTTGATGATACTCAACAAATTAAAGAGGGTAATACTTTTTTTAATATCTATTATTATTTAAGTTGGAATTTGCAAAATGTTTCTGTTTTTATTCTATTTTAGTTTCTGCAACTATTTGTATGTATTTATTGTATAACTTACTATTTCTTTTAATGTAGAGTTGTCTTCTCTTGTTGATCCTCCCTCGGTTTCCCTCGTCGATGATTATTTTTAGAATTAGTGGTAATACTTTTGTTTGTATTTTATTTTTTTTAATGTTATTGTTTCTGCATTTTTTTTTTTAACTTTTATTGTGTTATATTTTCTGCATTTTATTGTTTATATTAATTGTAAAATTTGATTTTTTTTTTTTTTTGTAGAGTTGTCGACTTGTCGTCTCTTCTTGATACGCGGTTTCGTCGTTGATGATAATTCTTAGAATTAGATTGAATGTTTATGTATTTTTAATATTTGGACATTGGTTTGTTTATTTAGACTTTGTACATTTCATTGTTTCGTAGTGTGACAATTAGTATCCAAGTTTTCTAAAATTTCTTTGTATTGTAATATGTTATAATTAATATCTCTAAAAGTAAAAAAAAAATTAATTTTGCATTTAAGAGCATTATTTAGTATAAAATGATTAATATTAAATTATTAATAAAAAGAATCGTTGATGATCTTCTTGCTGAATTTGCTGATACTAATACAAAGAGATCGATCGAAATGCACCAAAGGAGCGACTATCTTTGGAACAAGTGCCTTCAGGTTGTGAATCATATTTAATTTATGTTCAAGCGGATGTCGTATGATATTGATGATATCGGAAATTTTCAATTCGTCTTGGGGAGTTAATTAGGCGTATGTTTCACCATAATAAGCCCAAAATTAGTCAATTAAAAGTCATGGAATACTGATTATTATATGCATTACTATTCCTAGCTAATAAGCTAGCTATTACCTATTAGTAGGTGCCCCAAGTGATAGATCGATGCCCAGGTTCAATTCTTCGATTATTGTGTAATTATGTTGTCCTGCTGGGTTATAAATGAATTGATTATATGTCCGAATTAAATCTTCTAATATTTGACTATGTAGCATGTATAGTGTTGAATGATCGACCTGTATTACTCCTATGAAAATTTCCCTATCATAAGATAGACTTACAGTACAATATATTTTGCATGGTAATTCTTTTCGTTAGATGTTAGCTTCCGCTTTAAGCAAAATAACTAATAATTAGCTTGTATACACACAATAAAACCCCGTCCATAATCCAAGTAATTAAAACTTGTATATATATAGTACTATAACACCCGTTAACCCATCATGTTATAAAGGTACCATAATATATATACTTGAAGTCGCATGAAAGAGTATACTTCGTATAAATTATGTAGTAGTACCATACACATCAATTAGAAATGGTTGTCCCATTATTTAAATTAATTATGCACTCCCTTCTCGGCATTATTTTTAACCATTTCTCTAGACTCTAGATAGTATCCACTAGTTTATTACTATAGGGTTTGGGGAACAAATGATGCTTGAAAAGATTTTAATTTAGATATAATAAAGTGTTGATTTGGTAATTAACACTTACTATCTTCCAATCCATATTGTTGATTATTATGTTATTGCGTCCCTATAAGAAAACAAACATCGAATATAGATAGTTTGCTTTAACTGGCTAAATTAAATCTTTCAAAAATACGTAAATTTCGACAATTGAAAATCTCTTACGGTTGTAAATCACTACCGATGGCAATGAAAACCATCGAAAAGTGACTTAAAGTCGTCGGAAAGCCATCGGTAAATTAGTTTTAAGAACATTTTACATTTGCTCCACTTGTGCTCAATGCTGTTAGGATCCAAATCCTATTTTGAATCGAAAGGGATGATAGGATCAGTTCGGTAAAATCGGATCGTATAATCATAAGATCCTACAAAACCTCATTAAAGGGGTGATTTTCGATGGTTTGGAAAAGCCATCGAAAATTTGTGATTGTCGTAAACCACTACCGGTGACTGGTGGTTTAATTTCATCAATATATTGAACCATTTCTCTAGCTAGTAACCCATTCACTTATTATATGTTTGCATACACTATCTTATTCATTCTTTTTAACTTTCAAGTTTAATCTAGTTTTGTTAAAGCTGCTCTAGACGTTTTATTTCTTGTATATGACAATAATTCAGTTTCAATATAATAATTATTATTATTATATTATTGTTATTATTGTTACTCCGTATTATTGTTAACTCAAGTTGAATATTTTTACGGTTTCATTTAATAATGGAATGTAGCTGGCAAATGTAGCAAACTAAAGAAACTGAAGTTGCATTTATTATTGACTTTATTCTTTAACAGTACACGTCCATTTTCAACATATCTTTCATTATACAATTAATGTAGCCGTTGCAGCAAAATAGATTAACTTCCATTAGAAACAAAAAAAAGACTTCACAACAAATCATATAAATGGGCTAAAATTTGCCAAACTTTTTTCACACACAGAAGTATACTTTCTTTGAAAAAAAAAAAATCATAGCAAAAAAAAAATCATGCAAAATACTCATTCTTCAACAAAGAAGAAGTTCTCTATATTCTTCCTTCTCATGATATTAATATGTGCTCTTTTGGCAAATGGAGAAACCAATCAACTTTCCATGGTCTTATCTAATACGAGCCGCCTCACATTTCAACCTCCATTTGAGAATAAGAGGTTTTCATGGGGTACCGCTTTCAATGGTTTTAACACAATCTTGGGGGTGGGGCAACTCATTGGGAGTATTATTTATAAAGATAAGCCTAAAAATTAATTAGTCATTTGTATTAAGGAAAAGGCCTGATGCTTTTTATATTTATAAGATTGTTTATGTAATATTAACGACTTTTTTTATTTTGAAAGAATTAGTATTGATGACTTAATATCGACATACTTATAATAAAAATATATAGTTTATCTTGTTTTATTTTTATATGTGACAATATAATTTCATTTGTTTTTATTGCTTTATTTGTACACTTGTATTCATAGGAATAAAAAAAAAAAAAAGTCTTGCTATCTTATCTCCTTCCTCCCAAAAAAAAAAAATCAAAAGAAAATTTCTCAATATATATCTGTTAGTGGTCATATATAAACAACATTTTGGGTTTATCAAGTCGTGCACGATATTATATAGATGACATGGTTCAGATTGTGAATAGATATAGATTTATGTGAGTTGAATTGGTAATGGGCTTATTGTAGCATATGTTTGCTCATATTCAATTAAATTTTATTGAAAGACTTTATATCGTTTTTACACAATTGAAAGTTTCAATATAAAAAATTGTTTGCTTGATTAATTAGTGGACAATATTGATTATTACCATTATTAAATTGATAATTTAAGACTAAAACCTGACTTATATCACTAGGTTGTTAATAAGTTTATTTATGAATTTAGTACGAGTTGATATCAATCATGTAATATAATAAATTGTTATAAGTTATTGTAGTCTATAACTACGAAGTGTGTACCTCACTTTAGATTACATTATAGCTTATGA
Source organism: Chenopodium quinoa (assembly GCF_001683475.1). Taxonomy (NCBI): domain Eukaryota; kingdom Viridiplantae; phylum Streptophyta; class Magnoliopsida; order Caryophyllales; family Amaranthaceae; genus Chenopodium; species Chenopodium quinoa. The sequence continues at coordinate 735,069 of NW_018745195.1, forward strand.
GACCATAAAATTGCATGGTTACGTACTTTATATACTCATTTCTTTTTTTTAATCTTTTTGTTTTTTTGGAAAATATATTTTTATATTCTTTAATCTTTATGAACTTACTATAACTTTGTCTATATAAATGACTAAATGAAACCTAAACAGCAGAGTAGCAGACATTGGCAAAGCCAAATTTTTTAAAATGATAGGGCACCATACTGTCCGAAAATACTTCATTAAACCCCTAAATTCTGTCTTTTTAAGCTATTTAATTAAAAAAAAAGAACCAAGTCACAACTACGTATCACGAGTGTTCTTAATATCAAGATTCAAATTTATTTTACGTAGTATATATTTAAAAATCTATCAAATATTACCCCGGCCTATTCAAGACTTTAAGCAATAACTCAATTTTAAAAATATTCTGCTTATTGGTTCGGAAATCACTAAACACATTATTCGTCCTGCTTCATCTATATAACACGTCCTCCTTCATCCTAAAAAGACAGAGAAAGATAAAAACAAAATTCCTTTCTCACAAAAATGATGCTTCACTACATACCATTATTCTTTGAGCATTGTTCGAAAGTGTTCTCAATCTAATTCTTTATCGTACACCAAGAGTTAGAGTCATGTATCCCTAGAGGTCGATTGCTACGAGTCTATATGTGCAGTATGAGGCAAAGTCGATTTTAGGGCAGTGATGATGCTATGTCACGCTACGACATTATTAAATCAGATTAGTTTGTTTTAATCCTTATTGATATTAGTCGTATTTCCTACAATTTAAAGTCGGATTTATAAATTCGTCTATTGTGGCTAATGGTGATACTTGTTTGTGGTATAAAGGACTATATGTTATCAAGTTTATGTTTGTATATACTTAACTTAGTCATATTTCCTACAATATAAAGCCATGGATCGTGCATGGTATTATCAGTGTGAGGAGAATATATGTTGCATAATATTATTCCAAGTTATTTAATCTATATTAAGAAAGTGTATATAACTACGAAGTGTGTACCTCACTTTAGATTACATTATAGCTTATGAGACCATAAAATTGCATGGTTACGTACTTTATATACTCATTTCTTTTTTTTAATCTTTTTTGTTTTTTTGGAAAATATATTTTTATACTCTTTAATCTTTATGAACTTACTATAACTTTGTTTATATAAATGACTAAATGAAAACTAAACAGCAGAGTAGCAAGACATTGGCAAAGCCATAATTTTTACAATGATAGGGCACTATACTGTCCGAAAATACTTCATTAAACCCCTAAAATCTGTCTTTTTAAGCTATTTAATTAAAAAAAAAAAGAACCAAGTCACAACTACGTATCACAAGTGTTCTTAATATCAAGATTCAAATTTATTTTACGTAGTATATACTTAAAAATCTATCAAATATTACCCCGGCCTATTCAAGACTTTAAGCAATAACTCAATTTTAAAAATATTCTGCTTATTGGTTCGGAAATCACTAAAAACGTTATTCGTCCTCCTTCATCTATATAACACGTCCTCCTTCATCCTAAAAACACAGAGAAGGATAAAAACAAAATTCCTTTCTCACAAAAATGATGCTTCACTACATACCATTATTCTTTGAGCATTGTTCGAAGGTGTTCTCAATCTAATTCTTTATCGTACACCAAGAGTTAGAGTCATGTATCCCTAGAGGTCGATTGCTACGAGTCTATGTGTGCAGTATGAGGCAAAGTCGATTTTAGGGCAGTGACGATGCTATGTCACGCTACGACGTTATTAAATCAGATTAGTTTGTTTTAATCTTTATTGCTATTAGTCCTATTTCCTACAATCTAAAGTCGGATTTATAAATTCTATTGTGGCTAATGGTGATAGTTGTTTGTGGTATAAAGGACTATATGTTATCAAGTTTATGTTTGTATATACTTAACTTAGTCATATTTCCTACAATATAAAGCCATGGATCGTGCATGGTATTTTCAGTGTGAGGAGAATATATGTTGCATAATATAATTCCAAGTTATTTAATCTATATTAAGAAATTGTATATAACCTTCTCGTACGTGTTTAATGGCGGATCCAGGATTTTAAGGCTGTTGGGCCACCGTCACTTATCGACCGTCACCCATCGACCGCATACCCATTGATCTAGGAGGTAGATCTTTGTTGAGGATGATTTTGTGATATAGGAGAATTTTAATGAGGAAGAAGTTGCATTTTGGACTAAAGAAACTAGCTTGTTATAAATTACATGTCTTTTTTCTTTTTCGTTATGAAAATTAAGTCACAATTTCAATTAGATTAAACAATCCTATATTGTCAAAAATACCCAAGCTAAGTATAAAAAACATAAACTTGATAATGAATTCACCAAAACATATTAAAAAAAGAAAAAAAAAAACAACAACATAACATGATTATGATATAATTAATAAATTATATACTCAATTTGGCAAGCAATTCAATCATCACTATGTTTAGTTTAAATTCAACAATTATCAATTTTCGCAAACAATCAAAATGCCCATTATAATTGTAATACCCCGTATCTTGCCCAAGGTAGAGAATACCCAAAGGTAAACTCTCTCTCTCTCTCCTCTCTCCTTTAATTTTCCTCCTCCACTTTCGTTTTAATTTCACACACACACCTCCACCACAGTGACAGGTGCCACCACCACCACAGTCGGCCGTCGCCGCCAGCACAGTGACGGCAGCAGCAATCGCCAGCAAAGGGCCGGCAGCAGGAGCAGCGTGGGAGGTGGCGCTAGCCACCCTCCACTTCCCCCCTTGTTATTCGTGTGTTTTCAAAAAAGAAAAATTTCTTTTGTTTTACTATTATTCAAGCTTTAATTCAATTATTGTTCTTGGGTTGTGTGATGATTTTTATGGTGTTTGATTATAATTATTATGTATATAATTTTCATATTTGGTTTTTGAATTAATAATTCCCAAATTGAAAACCTAGGTTTCTTAATTAATGTGTTTTGATGGAAATTGATTGTAGGTGATTGAAACTAATAAATTAGATGTTTTAACATAATTACATTAATTTTACATGGTTTTATGAAGCTGGAATTTTTATATAAAGCTATAATTATGTTTTTTGAAAGGATTTTTAATTACCCATTTATTGAGAATAATTTAAAAGTAAGGGTTTAAAATTAATTTTCAGTTTATTTAAGAGGGTTTATGAGTGATTTATGGAGTGTATATATTGCTGAAAATATATATTGAATAGGTATTAATGTCTCTTTGTAATTTTGGGTTGTAGGAGATTTCTAAGTGAGTGATTTTGTGTAGTCGTTCGCGTACTTGGTAATTATTTAAGTGTATAGAAGCATGCTAGGCTTTATTTAATTATTTCCATGGTAGTATCATGATAGGTATTGGTTGGAATTGTGGATTGGATTGATGTTGTTGATTGGTTTGTGAAGTATGAATTATTTGTGGTGAATTGATGAGTGGAATTAATTATATTGGCATGTTGAATATGAACTACACTTTTATTATTGGCTTAATTGAGAGCATGTTTAATTAAACTAAATGTTTAATTTGGTTTGGAATATTGAAAGGGAATTTTAACATGATCAACATACATATTCACCTAACAACTCTTGTTTAACATGATCAACATATTTACCATATCAGGCTCTCTACATAGTGAGTATGAGATCAATACATACTCCATTCTTACCGCATGTGGAGTCCATAACATTTAGACTTGTACAACCTTACTAGTTCTTGTCAAACCATACCTTTTACTTCTGCTCTCAAGCATGGAAAAAACCCGATCACTTCTTGACCTTCAACAAGAAAAGTCAAAATGATGGTTCTCTAGAAGTTACACACATTTCAAGTTCAAAAGATAAGCTAAAAAACACAAGAATTAACAACAATAATTCTAAATCCCCTTTTTCAAACTAAAGGGAACATCACAAGCTTAAATAATTCAACACACATGCTATCAAAAGATTGAACAAATAACATCCATGATCAACTAGGAAAAATGCCAATACACATAATCATACATGATTAAACTATGCACACAACAAATAGCAGAATTAAGGTACTAGAACTTTAGGAAAATTAATTAGCACTGTTGCTAATAACTCACAAAAATTCCCATCTCAAAAACACTTACCAACATGAGGTTAGAAATATCTTACACAAATTTGAGAAGGAACATATCTGATATTGAGCACGATTGACCGCGCATCCCGTCTGCTACCTTGGCACGACACGCAGACTTTCTCAAGATTACCCATTGCATCTGTTAACTAGCACACGACCTCGTTCCAAAGAGAACAATCCTTCGATGCCATGGTCGCAGTACCACAACAGTACGCTCACTTTGATATTTAAAGTTAATTTGATTTCAATGAACAAGCACTGTCCATCATTAATCCATAACAAAAGTTGTATAACAATATATTTCGTATAAGAGCACTTAACATCACGAACCGAGGAATAGACTTTTGCCTACGACGATGACGTAACCTTGATGAATTCTTAAAAAATAAAAGTTGACTTCCCAAAGTAAAGTCTACAAAACCACACGATCGTGTAGAGTAACGTAGACGACCATGAGTATCACAGGGTCATGTAGTACAAGGTACATGACCATGTATTGGATTGTTGTACAATAATGAGTTTTCAACCAAGGAGTTACTCTCACCTACTCGTTCGAACAAATCAATCCGATTAAGTCTGAGATAAAAACTTTTCGGTTGCATTACTAACTCCAACATACTTTACTAGGAAGCTTATCATATCTCAATGGCAATTTGGGATACATACACTTCATTCAAAGTATTGAACACGTACTTGTATGTTAATTGAAAAGACATAATATACTAGTGTGAGATCTTGTTGGATATTGTATGTTTTATCAATATCTAATTTATATAATTTTTACACATATGAAAATAAAAATAAAATCATTTTAACATGTGTATTAGAGACCGTGAAAAAGTAAAAAAAAAATGCATCAAAATATTAGGTTAAGAGGGAGTATATATAACAGTGGACCCATATTATATAAAGGTACTTAATAGTTTAAGTCGTCACATTCAAGGGGAGTACGCATATAATAATCCATACTTCTTACATGTAAAAAGTACACATTCAAAAGACACGGCCGTAAATTTCATCAATGCCGTAAATTTCATTAGAAACAACCAATGATAAGAAGATAGGAATTGAATATTTGGTGATAGATGAACTATTTTTGCTACTATGTATCTTGTTAAATATCTTAATCGTTGCCATAGTATTAATTAGCCAAAATTAAACGGATTGAAGTTTGATAATTGAAGAACACGTGAAGCAGCGTGATTGGAAAAATTTATATTTTTGATCATGTTATTCATGGAAATTGGAGAAGGAGGAGGTGAAGAGATTAGAAAACATTGTAAATTTCACCTAATTGACTGATATGATAGCTAAGTAATTAATGCTAATTGCTAAATAAATTGAGTAATTAACTCTTAGAAAGCTCTTTTGTTGTAATGTAAGTTGGACAAAGAACACGGAGCCAAATCTACAACTAAAGCCCACAAGTTACAAAGTATTAAAGTAAACTGATTTTTTTTTATATAATTTTGGGCCTTTTTTGGCGTGGGCCCTAGACTGTCGCACTAAGGGCTGAGACTAGGTTTGCATCTCACAATCTTGAGGTTGTGGGATATATCAAACTAGGGCTGAGCAAAACTATTTGAAGATCCGAAAATCCAATAATCTGATCCCCATCCGATCCGAAAATTATGGAAATCTGATCCGAATATGATTTCAAATCGGATATCTGATCCGGATTTTTAAGATATCGGATATCCAAATTTTGGATTTCAAATATCCGATATCCGAAAAAAAGTCGTATATCAGATATCGGATATCCGATCCGATACCCAAAAAGTAGTTGTTTTTCCATTTTTATTTCTCGAATATTCTCTTTTTCTTAGCCTTTTCACATAAAAAAAAATATTGGAGACTAGAACCCTAATTCCCTAAACAGAAACGCATTTCCCACACACTCCCGCATCTCTCCTCTCAAAGTCTCAAGTCTCTGAGATTTCAGTCATCTCACTCCTAAATCGAGTGCCCTCTTCTCAGATTTTAGTCATCTTACTCCCAATTCGACTACGGTGACGGCGTCTTCTCCATTTCTTGGGTCGGTGACATCGTGGCAGAGACAGCTACTCTATCTTCCTCACGGCTTCTTCCTCTTCAATAAGTTTCTTCCTCTTTTTAATTTGCTCCCTTGTTCATTTTCTCCTCTTTTCTCTCCCTTAGGTCATTTAATGGTGATTTTTTTTTTATTTGATTTCATTTAATGTTGAATTTCATTTTCGCCTTCTATTATATTGTTGATTTCAATTCTTTTGTTTATGTATAAATTTCTGATTTCAATTCGTTTTTGTAAGTATAAATATACCCTTGTTTTTCTTCAATTACTGGTTCAATTAACATGTGTTCATACTGGCAGTATATAGGGTTATAGGTTGATTTGTGTTCAATTAGTGAGTTAGTGATGTTAGTGTTCAATTTTGTGGGTTGATATTTGATTGTTCATTATAATTAGTATGCTTTAATATTTAATTTTTGATAAGTTAATATTCTGCAATTTGTGGGTATTTAAATTCTAAAGTGGTCTAATGTTGTGTTGTAGATAATGGATGATATTACTGCTGAAAGTGCTGCCCCAACTAACCTGTCAAGTGAGGATCCCTAGGTTTCATGTGCTGCTGCTGTCGAGCCTGTTTGAGATCAAAATCCACCACCAACAGTTTCAGCAAAGAGACCTTCAACTGGGACTAGTAATGATGTAGGAGCTGAAAATAAAGGTAAGAAAAAAAAGGTCTTGGCTTTGGGATCATTTTGTGTTGATAAAAAAAGGTGAGGATAAAAGTTCAAAATGTTTGTATTGTCAAGTTGATGTTTGTGGTGACTCTAAAAGTGGTCAAGTGTTATGAAAAATCATCTTTCAAGGTGTAAGGATTATCCCCCTAATATTTAGCAATCACAAAGGCTTCTTGCTTTTTCTAGTGAGCAAAGTCAACAACATTTAGTAGATAGTATAGGTGACAATAAAAAAATGTGAAAAGAAGGGGAAATTAGAATTTTGGAAGTTTAGGAAGGAAAATGGTCGAAAAGCTTTTGATAAAATGATAATAATGGATCAATTCCCATTTAGGTTTTCTGAGCGTGAGGGTTTTCGCCATTTTATGTCTGCTGTTCAACCAAATTTCATTATTCCCTCTCGTTTCAAAGTTGCAAGAGATTGTAATCGTGTGTTTTTGGACTCAAAAAAAAAATCTGATTAGCAAGTGTTCTTCTCGTATTTGTCTCACTACCAATACATTTATGGACCTCTTGTCAAAATTTGTCTTACATGTGTTTAACAGCCCATTTTATTGATCATAATTGGAACTTGCACAAAAAAAATTAAATTTTTGTCCAATTAGTGACTATACAGGTGAGAGTATTGGTAAATCTTTTGTAAAGTGTTTGCTTGAGTTGGGTATCACCAAGGTAATGACCATTACCGTAGACAATGCAGGTTCAAATGATGTAGGGGTTCAATATTTGAGGAGAAGGTTGCAAAGATGGAAAGATGGGACTATTTTGGATGGTAAATTCGTGCATATGTGATGTGCAACCCAGCTTCTTAATTTAAGAGTGAGGGAAGGTTTTAAAGAGTGTGATGAATCAATAAAAAAAATACGTAGTGGTGTGAGATTTGTTAGATCTTTCCCTGCTAGATTGCAAAAGTTTCGAAATTGTGTTAATCAAGAACAAATTGAATCCAAACGTCAACTTTGTTTGGATGCTGAAACTAGGTGGAACTCCACTTATTTGATGTTACAATATGCTATGGTATATCTAAAAGCTTTTGATTTGTTGGAAAATTCTGAAGGTGATAAATTTCTTGTTGAATTAACAAAACTCTCTGGTGTTCCTACTGATAACGATTGGAATCGTGTTGCTTCTTTGCTTACCTTTCTCAAGATATTTTATGATGCCACTTTGAGACTTTCTGGAAATTTGTATGCTACTACCATTATGTATTTGCTTGAACTTGTGACAATTGGAAGATGATTAAAAAAAAGTGTGAAAGTGTTGATAGTGGTGAGATGTCAATGGCTCATGGGATGAAGAAAAAGCATGAAAAATATTGGGATAACGTGGATAACATTAACTTGATGTTGTATGTTGCTGTTGTCCTTGATCCTAGATGGAAAATGCATTATGTGAAATGGGCTATTAATGATCAATATGACTCTGTGAAGGCTGCAAAATTGCATGATATGGTCATGAATACTTTGACTACGTTGTATAAACATTACGCTTCTTTACAAAGTCAAAATGTGCCAAATATTTCTGAAATATTGATTTGATGAGTTCAAAGAGACTTGGAAACTTGTAATGATTGGCATGATGTGGCATATTATGAGATTGAAAGGGATATTAGTGGAATAACGGTTTTTTGATAAAAAAAAATAGTGATTTGGACAAGTACTTAATGGATGATAGAGAGCCTATCACGGATTAGAATTTTGATGCTTTGGGATGGTGGAAAAAAGGGGTGGAGAGATATCCTATTGTAGGTCTTATGGATAGGGATGTATTAGCCATTTCAGTTTCTACGGTTGAATCCGAATCTGCGTTTAGCACTGGTGGGAGAGTACTGGATGTGTTTCGTAGTTCTCTTTCCTCACATATGGTTGAAGCTTTGATATGTGCACAAGATTGGATGCGTACTACACGTGATCTCCTTATGATTGAAGAAAGTATTGATGATACTCAACAAATTAAAGAGGGTAATACTTTTTTTAATATCTATTATTATTTAAGTTGGAATTTGCAAAATGTTTCTGTTTTTATTCTATTTTAGTTTCTGCAACTATTTGTATGTATTTATTGTATAACTTACTGTTTCTTTTAATGTAGAGTTGTCTTCTCTTGTTGATCCTCCCTCGGTTTCCCTCGTCGATGATTATTTTTAGAATTAGAGGTAATACTTTTGTTTGTATTTTATTTTTTTTTAATGTTATTGTTTCTGCATTTTTTTTTTTTTTACTTTTATTGTGTTATATTTTCTGCATTTTATTGTTTATATTAATTGTAAAATTTGATTTTTTTTTTTTTTTTTTGGTAGAGTTGTCGACTTGTCGTCTCTTCTTGATACGCGGTTTCGTCGTTGATGATAATTCTTAGAATTAGATTGAATGTTTATGTATTTTTAATATTTGGACATTGGTTTGTTTATTTAGACTTTGTACATTTCTTTGTTTCGTAGTGTGACAATTAGTATCCAAGTTTTCTAAAATTTCTTTGTATTGTAATATGTTATAATTAATATCTCTAAAAGTAAAAAAAAAATTAATTTTGCATTTAAGAGCATTATTTAGTATAAAATGATTATTATTAAATTATTAATAAAAAGAATCGAATACTGGGTATTCGAAGCTTTCGGATCGATGTCGGATATCAGATATCCTAATTTTCTATGTTAATAAAAAAAATAAAAAAAAGATAACAAAACGGATAGCTGATTCAATTCATGGTTGAAGTTGAAAGTATACATAGTACACATCCATCAAGCCAAACTATACGTAACGTTTAACGTAACTCTCTCTCTCTCCGGCCTACTCTCTGTATATATACATATGTATGTATAGAGCTTAGTTCACGTACTGTCTCTCTCAAGTCTCACAGGCCTTAGCTCCAGTAATTAATTTCACAAGAAAATATAAACTTTTTCCAAATGTCAATAACTAGATCATCCATTGGGTTAATGATGCTAGCCATTTGCATGGTCATTTTAATGACCAATGTCTATCCCACCAAAGCCGAGATTCTCCAGTTCAGTTTACCCCCCAACAGCGGGATATCACCGGATTCCGATATCGTCTACGCCCCTACTCCATCCACAAACTCCGCACTAGCGACATGTGCGTCCAGAATTACCTTAGATTGTGCTTCTGAGATTATACGTAATGATGATTTTTTTAAAGTCCATTTCGAGGTTAAATGTTGTCGGCAGCTTGTGGAGATGGGTAAGGCGTGTAACGATTTGATCGTTGATGATCTTCTTGCTGAATTTGCTGATACTAATACAAAGAGATCGATCGAAATGCACCAAAGGAGCGACTATCTTTGGAACAAGTGCCTTCAGGTTGTGAATCATATTTAATTTATGTTCAAGCGGATGTCGTATGATATTGATGATATCGGAAATTTTCAATTCGTCTTGGGGAGTTAATTAGGCGTATGTTTCACCATAATAAGCCCAAAATTAGTCAATTAAAAGTCATGGAATACTGATTATTATATGCATTACTATTCCTAGCTAATAAGCTAGCTATTACCTATTAGTAGGTGCCCCAAGTGATAGATCGATGCCCAGGTTCAATTCTTCGATTATTGTGTAGTTATGTTGTCCTGCTGGGTTATAAATGAATTGATTATATGTCCGAATTAAATCTTCTAATATTTGACCATGTAGCATGTATAGTGTTGAATGATCGACCTATATTACTCCTATGAAAATTTCTCTATCATAAGATAGACTTACAGTACAATATATTTTGCATGGTAATCCTTTTCGTTAGATGTTAGCTTCCGCTTTAAGCAAAATAACTAATAATTAGCTTGTATACACACAATAAAACCCCGTCCATAATCCAAGTAATTAAAACTTGTATATATAGTACTATAACACCCGTTCACCCATCATGTTATAAAGGTACCATAATATATATACTTGAAGTCGCTTGAAAAAAGTATACTTCGTATAAATTATGTAGTAGTACCATACACATCAATTAAAAATGGTTGTCCCATTATTTAAATTAATTATGCACTTCCTTCTCGGCATTATTTTTAACCATTTCTCTAGACTCTAGATAGTATCCACTAGTTTATTACTATAGGGTTGGGGGAACAAATGATGCTTGAAAAGATTTTAATTTAGATATAATAAAGTGTTGATTTGGTAATTAACACTTACTATCTTCCAATCCATATTGTTGATTATTATGTTATTGCGTCCCTATAAGAAAAACAAACACCGAATATAGATAGTTTGCTTTAACTGGCTAAATTAAATCTTTCAAAAATACGTAAATTTCGACAATTTGAAAATCTCTGACGGTTGTAAATCACTACCGATGGCAATGAAAACCATCGAAAAGTGACTTAAAGTCGTCGGAAAGCCATCGGTAAATTAGTTTTAAGAACATTTTACATTTGCTCCACTTGTGCTCAATGCTGTTAGGATCCAAATCCTATTTTGAATCGAAAGGGATGATAGGATCAGTTCGGTAAAATCGGATCGTATAATCATAAGATCCTACAAAACCTCATTAAAGGGGTGATTTTCGATGGTTTGGAAAGCCATCGAAAATTTGTGATTGTCGTAAACCACTACCGGTGACTGGTGGTTTAATTTCATCAATATATTGAACCATTTCTCTAGCTAGTAACCCATTCACTTATTATATGTTTGCATACACTATCTTATTCATTCTTTTTAACTTTCAAGTTTAATCTAGTTTTGTTAAAGCTGCTCTAGACGTTTTATTTCTTGTATATGACAATAATTCAGTTTCAATATTATTATTATTATTATTATATTATTGTTATTATTGTTACTCCGTATTATTGTTAACTCAAGTTGAATATTTTTACGGTTTCATTTAATAATGAAATGTAGCTGGCAAATGTAGCAAACTAAAGAAACTGAAGTTGCATTTATTATTGACTTTATTCTTTAACAGTACACGTCCATTTTCAACATATCTTTCATTATACAATTAATGTAGCCGTTGCAGCAAAATAGATTAACTTCCATTAGAAACAAAAAAAAAGACTTCACAACAAATCATATAAATGGGCTAAAATTTGCCAAACTTTTTTCACACACAGAAGTATACTTTCTTTGAAAAAAAAAAAATTCATTATAAGATTGTTTATGTAATATTAACGACTTTTTTATTTTGAAAGAATTAGTATTGATGACTTAATATCGACGTACTTATAATAAAAATATATAGTTTATCTTGTTTTATTTTTATATGTGACAATATTAATTTCATTTGTTTTTATTGCTTTATTTGTACACTTGTATTCATAGGAATAAAAAAAAAAAAAGTCTTGCTATCTTATCTTCTTCCTCCCAAAAAAAAAAAAAATCAAAAGAAAATTTCTCAATATATATCTGTTAGTGGTCATATATAAACAACATTTTGGGTTTATCAAGTCGTGCACGATATTATATAGATGACATGGTTCAGGTTGTGAATAGATATAGATTTATGTGAGTTGAATTGGTAATGGGCTTATTGTAGCATAGGTTTGCTCATATTCATTTAAATTTTATTTAAAGACTTTATATCGTTTTTACACAATTGAAAGTTTCAATACCATAAATTGTTTGCTTGATTAATTAGTGGACAATATTGATTATTACCATTATTAAATTGATAATTTAAGACTAAAACCTGACTTATATCACTAGGTTGTTAATCAGTTTATTTATGAATTTAGTACGAGTTGATATAAATCATGTAATATAATAAATTGTTATAAGTTATTGTAGTCTATAACTACGAAGTGTGTACCTCACTTTAGATTACATTACAGCTTATGAGACCATAAAATTGCATGGTTACGTACTTTATATACTCATTTCTTTTTTTTTAATCTTTTTTTTTTGGAAAATAATATTTTATACTCTTTAATATTTATGAACTTACTATAACTTTGTTTATATAAATGACTAAATGAAAATTAAACAGCAGAGTAGCAAGACATTGGCAAAGCCATAATTTTTACAATGATAGGGCACTATACTGTCCGAAAATACTTCATTAAACCCCTAAAATCTGTCTTTTTAAGCTATTTAATTAAAAAAAAAAAAAGAACCAAGTCACAACTACGTATCACAAGTGTTCTTAATATCAAGATTCAAATTTATTATACGTAGTATATACTTAAAAATCTATCAAATATTACCCCGGCCTATTCAAGACTTTAAGCAATAACTCAATTTTTAAAAATATTCTGCTTATTGGTTCGGAAATCACTAAAAACATTATTCGTCCTCCTTCATCTATATAACACGTCCTCCTTCATCCTAAAAAGACAGAGAAAGATAAAAAACAAAAATTCCTTTCTCACAAAAATGATGCTTCACTTCATACCATTATTCTTTGAGCATTGTTCGAAGGTGTTCTCAATTTAATTCTTTATCGTACACCAAGAGTTTGAGTCATGTATCCCTAGAGGTTGATTGCTACGAGTCTATGTGTGCAGTATGAGGCAAAGTCGATTTTAGGGCAGTGATGATGCTATGTCACGCTACAACATTATTAAATCAGATTAGTTAGTTTTAATCTTTATTGCTATTAGTCGTATTTCCTACAATCTAAAGTTTTTTATAACTTCTATTGTGGCTAATGGTGATACTTGTTTGTGGTATAAAGGACTATATATTATCAAGTTTATGTTTGTATATACTTAACTAAGTCATATTTCCTACAATATAAATCCATTGATCGTGCATGGTATTATTAATGTGAGGAGAATATATGTTGCATAATATAAATCCAAGTTATTTAATCTATATTAAGAAAGTGTATATAACCTTCTTGTACGTGTTTAATGGCGGATCCAGGATTTTAAGGCTGTTGGGCCACCGTCACTTATCGACCGTCACCCATCGAACGCATACCCATTGATCTACGAGGTAGCTTAGATCTTTGTTGAGGATGATTTTGTGATATAGGAGAATTTTAATGCGGAAGAAGTTTTATTTTGGACTAAAGAAACTAGCTTGTTATAAATTACAATGTCTTTTTTCTTTTTCGTTATGAAAATTAAGTCACAATTTCAATTAGATTAAAAAATCCTATATTGTCAAAATACCCAAGCTAAACTATATAAAAACATAAACTTGATAATGAATTCACCAAAACATATTAAAAAAAGAAAAAAAGAAACAACAACATAAAATGATTATGATATAATAAATAAATTATATACTCAATTTAGCAAGCAGTTCAATCATCACTATGTTTAGTTTAAATTCAACAATTATCAATTTAGCAAACAATCAAAATGCCCATTATAATTGTAATACCCCCGTATCTTGCCCAATGTAGAGAATAACCAAAGGTAAACTCTCTCTCTCTCTTCTCTCTCCTTTAATTTTCCTCCTCCACTTTCGTTTAATTTCACACACATCACCCCACACACACACCTCCACCACGGTGACAGTTGCCACCACCACCACAGTCGGCGGTCGCCGCCAGCACAGTGCCGGCAGCAGCAATCGCTAGCATAGGGCCGGCAGCAGCAGCAGCGTGGGAGGTGGCGCTAGCCACCCTCCCCTTCCCCCTTGTTATTCGTGTGTTTTCAAAAAAAAAAAATTCTTTGTTTTACAATTATTCAAGCTTTAATTCAATTATTGTTTTTGGGTTGTTGTGATGATTTTTATGATGTTTGATTATAATTATTATGTATATAATTTTCATATTTGGTTTTTGAATTAATAATCCCCAAATTGAAAACCCTAGGTTTCTAAATTAATGTGTGTTGATGGAAATTGATTGTAGGTGTTTGAAACTAATAAATTAGATGTTTTAACATAATTACATCATTTTACATGGTTTTATGAAGCTAGGATTTTTATATAAAGGATATAATTATGTTTCTTGAAAGGATTTTAATTACCCATTTAAGTATCACACGGTCATGTAGTACAAGGTACATGACCATGTATCGGATTGTTGTACAATAATGAGTTTTCAAACCAAGGAGTTACTCTCACCTACTCGATCGAACAAATCAACCCGATTAAGTATGAGATAAAAACTTTTCGGTTGCATTACTTACTCCAACATACTCTACTAGGAAGCTTATCATATCTCAATGACAATTTGGGATACATACACTTCATTCAAAGTATTGAACACGTACTTTTCTGTTAAATGAAAAGACATAAATATACTAGTGTGAGATCTTTGTTGGATATTGTATATTTTATCAATATCTAGTTTATATAATTTTTACACATATATACTAGTGTGAGATCTTGTTGGATATTGTATATTTTATCAATATCTAGTTTATATAATTTTTACACATATAAAAATAAAAAATAAAAAAATCATTTTAACATGTGTATTAGAGACCGTGAAAAAGTAAAAAAAAAAAAATGCATCAAAATATTAGGTTAAGAGGGAGTATATATAACAGTGGACCCATATTATATAAAGGTACTTAATAGTTGAAGTCGTCACATTCAAAGGGGAGTACGTATATAATAATCCATACTTCTTACATGTAAAAAGTACACATTTAAAAGAAAACGGCCGTAAATTTCATCAGAAACAACCAATAATAAGAAGATAGGAATGAATATTTGGTGATAGATGAACTATTTTTGCTACTATGTACCTTGTTAAATATCTTAATCGTTGCCATAGTATTAATTAGTTAAACTTAAAGGGATTGAATTTTGATAATTGAAGAAATAAGTAAAGCAGCTGAATTGGAAAAATTTATATTTTTGATCATGTTATTCATGGAAACTGGAGAAGGAGGAGGTGATGAGGTTAGAAAACATTGTAAATTTCACCTAATTGACTGATATGATAGCTAAGTAATTAATTGCTAATTGCTAAAATAATTGAGTATAATTAACTCTTAGAAAGCTCTTTTGTTGTAATGTAAGTTTTGACAAAGAAACACGGAGCCAAATCTACAACTAAAAGCCCACAAGTTACAAAGTATAAACTGATTTTTTTTATATAATTTTGGGCCTTTTTTGGCGTGGGCCCTAGACTGTCGCACTAAGGGCTGAGACTAGGTTTGCATCTCACAATCTTGAGGTTGTGGGATATATCAAACTAGGGCTGAGCAAAACTATTTGAAGATCTGAAAAATCCGATAATCCGATCCGCATCCGATCGGAAAATTATGGAAATCCGATCCGAATATGATTTTGAATCGGATATCTGATCCGGATTTTTAAGATATCGGATATCCAAATTTTGGATTTCATATATCCGATATCCGAAAAAAAGTCGGATATCAGATATCGGATATCCGATCCGATACCCAAAAAGTAGTTGTTTTTCATTTTTATTTCTCGAATATTCTCTATTTCTTAGCCTTTTCACACAAAAAAAAAAGGTTGGAGACTAGAACCCTAATTCCCTAAACAGAAACGCATTTTCCACACACTCCCGCCTCTCTCTTTCTCTCCCCTCTCTCCTCTCAAAGTCTCAAGTATCTGAGATTTCAGTGATCTCACTCCTAAAATCGAGTGCCCTCTTCTCAGATTTTAGTCATCTTACTCCCAAATCGACTACGGTGACGGCGTCTTCTCCATTTCTTGGGTTGGTGACATCGTGGCAAAGACAGCTACTCTATCTTCCTCACGGCTTCTTCCTCTTTAGTAACACTAGTAGAAAAAATTAAATAGACACCCCCCTATAGCACCGTTCTTAAAAACCGGTGCCAAATAAAACGGGCGGGACCAAAAAAATTAATAGTTGGCACCGGTTCTATCCCAAACCGGTGCCAAGCATGCAATTAGCACATGTTCAAACCGGTGCCAACTTGTAAAATTAAAAAAAAAAGGATGGGGAAGGAGTTGGCACCGGTTCTCCTTAAACCGGTGGCAATTAAGCAAGTTAGCACCGGTTCAAACCGGTGGCATTTAAAAAAAAAACGCGGGTTTGGGTTTGCTGCTTCACCCTGTTCAATTCAACAGCACTTTCTTCATTGTTTGCTTCAAAAATTCCCAAAAAGTTTCGCCCTATTCTCTTCTCCCTCCATCTCCATTGAAAGGCTAGAGCTTTCTCCTCTCCATTGAAGCAGTTAAGCTAAGCAACCTTACTCACATTGCTACTTCAATTATCTGCATTTCCTCTTCCCAAACCCTCCTCCATTGAAGCTTCCATTGAAGCTTCGGCCTCCTCACGCACGCAGCCTGGATGGGCTTTGTTCTGCCTCCTCGCGCACGCACGCACTCAGTTCTTCTCTTCTGTCTCCCTCCATGCATTATTGAAGCAGCTTCGACCTAGGTAAGTAATAACGCTCCTCCATTCACTTAGCTTCTCCATGTATTGCATTAACACCATTGTTGTGGTTTTATGAGGAATTGGTCTTTAGTTTAATATTTGTAAGTTTCTTGTAATTTCTAGGGCTTGGAATTGCTACTTAAATACTCCATTAAACTCGCAAGGCTCCCCCTCCATTAAACGCACAAGGCTGCCCCTCCACAAATGTAAGTCCTTTGTAGTTGTTATTGTTGCTGTTTATAAGCTGAGAATTCTATTTAGTACAACCTGCATTTATCTATAATTCTAAATTGTTATGAGAACTTTATTTATCATCACTAATAAAGTGAGAATTTTATTTTGTTTATAGGATAATTTAGTACTTTTTATTTAAGAGAAAAAAGTTGAGAGGAAGCTAATAATAGTAGTTCATTTACATTAGTAGCTCATCAAATTCTACTAAAAAGCGTATCAAATGAGATAAGTAAGCATTAGATATTGAGTAAAGTATATAAGAGTAAAGCATTTATAGGTTTAGGGGTTTAGGGTATAGGGTATAGGGTTTAGGGTTTAGGGTTTAGGGTTTAGGGTTTAGGGTTTAGGGTTTAGGGTTTCTGTAACTTATGAGTTTAAGCGTCGAACATTTTGCTTCCTTCATTTAACTTCCCTTGAATATACTTTTCTTTACGAGTTGGTTCTCACTATATATGTGTTTCAGGCTAAGAAATGGGTGTCAAGGGCTTCTAGGGTAAGATCATCAGTTTGGAGAGTGGGCGGAAAGCATCCTGGTATCTTACTCTGACTGTCCTTGTTCTTGCTCACTAATATCATTCTTATCTTTTCCCTTAATCTGGTTTCTATTTGTGTTCTATATAGGCTATATTGAAAAAGATTCAGAGGAACTTTTGGGCGAAGCATTGACCTTCTATTTGAGAGTGTTGAGACTTTGTAGGTACTCAGGTATATATATAACTTTATGTGCTATATATAAGTTCTTGTTTGCACACTTTTGTGGAGATGGTGTATGATATAACTTTAGTGCAACTTCTATCATGATGTGTGATTAATCCATTGTTTTTTAATTGATTGCATGTATCATCATATGCCTAGATACCCGTTCAAGGGCTCTTGAATAGTCCCCGGTTGGGACTGTTCTTGAACGTTTACTCTCACTTAGGCGGTGAATGTATGTCCTTTTTTCGATTTTAAGGAACATCTTGTCTTACCATTTCCTCGATCACCATGTTCTCTGGGTACATATGTGGGTAAGTAATTACCTACGTCGTGTACTTGGAGAACTGGGGGGAAATGCTGCCGGATTTTCCTTAAAATTGGAAAGTCGACATACATTCACTAGTGAGAGTAAACGTTCAAGGATGGGTTAGGTTGGAGTGATAAGGGCCCTTTGGAAGCATATATGCATTTTTGTATCTATATGATTGTTATATGCATGTTGTGTGTTTGAATTTGATTTACTTATATAATAGATGGTAGCAATTATACATGATTCGTAATATATTGCCCTGTTTAGTGACAATTTACTTAATGGAGAAGGATCGTGGCTGGATGTATGGTAGACGTGATACATTGGAATTCTTTAATGGGGTTCAAGAGTTTTGCGCAAGGGCTTCATCTTATTAGCGCAGAATGGGTTTCGATTGCCTCTATTGTCCTTGTGTTGATTGTATTAATGTGAAGGTGGTCAATAGTGTTGATATCATTAGAGATCATGTAGTTTGTCGTGGATTTAGGCTTAAATACCATGTGTGGATTTGGCACGGTGAAGAAGGAGGGTACATTGGGGATGTTATTGGGAATGATGTGCATGATGATAGAAACAATGACATTTGTGTGGAAGAGGAATACAAGAATGATGAACATATTGTTGATACTGGTGCTGAGGATGGATTTGAGGATGATCATGTGGATGAGGTCGAGGATGAAGGGGTGGATGAGATGATGCGTGCTTTTGAAGGTGACGTGTTTGAGTCATTATCGGAGGCTTCTAAAAAGCCCTTGTATCCTGGGTGCAAAAAATACTCTAAACTATCCGCCGTGCTAACACTTTTTAACATTAAGTCAAAGCATGGGTGGACGGACAGTAGTTTTACTTCTTTGTTGAGCGTGTTAAGTGAGATGTTGCCTGACGGGAATGAAATTCCTAAGTCTTACTATTACGCTAAGAAGCTCATGTGTCCATTTGGTTTGGAGTATAAGAAGATACATGCATGTCCTAATGATTGTATTCTTTATCGAAATGAATATGAAAAATTGGAGGAGTGTCCACGATGTAAGAAGTCGCGCTACAAGCGCATGAGTTGCAATGCTGGTAAGCAGGGACCGCCTGCTAAGGTGTTGTGGTATCTTCCCATTATTCCAAGGTTTAAGCGTCTATTCTCAACACCAACAGACGCTAAAAACTTGAGGTGGCATGCAGAGGGAAGAAAGAATAACAGAATGCTGAAGCATCCAGCCGACTCCCCGCAATGGAAGAACCTTGATATCAAGTTTGGAGAATTTGGTGATGAAGTTAGAAATTTAATGCTTGGTTTGTGCACGGACGGGATGAATCCATTTGGCACTCTCAGTACCCAGTATAGCACATGGCCGGTACTGTTAGTGATCTACAATTTGCCTCCTTGGTTGTGCATGAAACGGAAATACATAATGCTTTCTCTATTGATATCGGGGCCAAGGCAACCTGGAAACGACATAGATGTTTATCTTGCGCCCCTTGTTGATGATTTGAGAAAGATGTGGGACGAAGGGGTTTCTATTTTTCATGCTCATAAGAATGAGATGTTCACATTGCGTGCAGCTCTTATGTGGACCGTTAATGATTTTCTTGCGTATGGCAACTTGTCCGGGTATAAGAACAAAGGGAAAAAAGCATGCCCCATTTGTATTGATGGTACGCCAAGCAGGCGCCTTGATCATTCTCACAAAGAGGTGTACTTGCGCACCCGAAGGTTACTCAGGCGCGATCACCCGTACCGTAGGCAGAAAAAGGCTTTCGATGGGACAGTGGAAGAGGGGACTGCTCCTAGGGTTGACTGGTGAAGAGGTTTACGCTCGAGTAAAGGGTGTACGAACAGTCTTTGGGAAATCAGAAAAAGCGGCGGAGTCAACTGCTCTCTTTAAAAAAGAATCAATCTTTTGGTTGCTCCCGTACGGGAAAGAACATGACGTTAGGCACTGTCTTGATGTAATGCATATAGAGAAGAATGGTTGTGATGTTCTTGTGGGAATGCTGATGAATATTCAAAGCAAGACAAAGGACGGAAAGGGTGCACGGGACGATTTGAAAAAGATGGGGGTTCGTCCAAAATTTTGGGTTCAGCAAAGGGTTAGTAAGGGAAAGGAACAGGAAAGGAAAATGAATTGAGTTCGAAAACATAAAAAGGGGAAGAGCAAGGGAAAGGGAAAGGCCACGGATGCGTCGAAGAAGAAAAAATGAGGGAAAAGCCAAGGAGGGCAAGCCTATTTACCTCCGGCTTGCTACACATTGTCAAGGGTAGAAAAACGGATGTTTTGTGCATGTCTGTATGGCATTAAGGTTCCATCAGGGTACGCATCTAACATGAAGAGATTTGTATCCTTAAATGGAGAATTGAAGCTGACAAGTATGAAATCCCATGATTGTCATGTTCTGATGCAAGTTTTCCTACCAATGCAATACGTGGTATTTTATCAAAGCACATGCGGGTAGCTATTACAAGCCTCTGTTCGTTTTCAATACAATATGCAGCAAAGTGCTTGATCCTTGTACACTTGATGCTTTACAGGCGGATGTGGTTGTGACTTTGTGCAAATTTGAGATGTACTTCCCACCCTCGTTTTTCGACATAATGGTGCATTTGATTCTTCATTTGGTGCGTGAGATTAAGTTATGCGGTCCAGTGTTCATGCGTGGTGCTATCCTTTTGAAAGACATATGGATACATTGCAAGATAAAGTCAGGAATCGGGCTCACCCGGAAGGAAGTATGATTCAAGGGACCGTGGCTGAGGGGTCGGTAATTTTGTGGCCGACTATATAGCCGTTGCTAAACCTATTGGTATTCCTACTTCTCGACACGAAGGGAGACTTGATGGTCATGGCACAATCGGGTCGAAACGAATGTCGCCTGATCAAGATAAGTTCTTACAAGCGCACCTATATATGTGTTGCACCATGTTGCAGATGTTCACCCATATTTAGACGAGCACATGGCTAGTTTGCGTGATGAATTTCCATCGAAAGGTGAACGGGCACTTATGCATTTGCATAATAAGAAGTTTGTGAGCTGGTTTCGTGATCGAGTGATGGGTGGAAAGTATGAGAGTGTCACAGATACAGTAAGATGGCTTGCTTATGGTCCTAGGATGACGTTCGCTCATTTGAGGGATATGACATAAATGGGTACACATTTTGGACTGAGCATCAGGATTTGAAATCATCCTTGACCCAAAACAGTGGTGTAACTCTTGTGGCATCGTCAAGGGAGTTTGCAAGTGCTAAGGATAAATCACCTGTTGATGCAGAGTTGTCATACTACGGTCGAATTCAAGAAATATGGGAGCTTGATTATTGTGACTTCACGATTGCTCTTTTCCGGTGTAAGTGGGTTGATAATAACAGGCGTAACGTCAAACATGATGACTTTACTCTTGTAGATCTTGGCCACCTGAATGATAGTGCTGAACCATTCATCCTTGCATCTCAAGCCAAGCAAGTGTTTTACGTAAGTGATCCAGCCGACTCAAAATGGTCTATTGTGCTAGCCGGCAAAAGAAGAATCCTTGGCGTTGGAGATGTCGAGGATGAGGAAGAATATGATGCGTTTGATGACTCAGCACCTTTCACTGTTCCTAGACCTATTGTACCAAATGAGATAGACGACCAAGCCAATTACATGCGATCAGACCACGACGAAGGAATATTAGATTGAGGTACTATTTTTTGTTAGTTTGAAATTGTAGGCGTCGAACGTATTATTAAATCACATTTTTAGGTGAAAATGAATGAAATTGCTAACTTACTTGCCCATTTTTTTTATTTTCTTTTAAATGAATGAAGTAACTTAGTTCCCCATTTTCTATGTTAATTTGTATTATAATTCAGCAATTTATATTTGATTATAAATTTTATAAATTTATTTATATTACAACTAATAACATGTTATGTTTGTAATGACAGGTTTTACATCTCATGGCGGATGATCACTACCGTATTGGAGTGGAGGATGTAGAGGAT
>NW_018745196.1:0-44366 GCF_001683475.1 Chenopodium quinoa
TCTTTCATTTGATTCAATTAGCTTTGTTGAATGTGGTTGACTTTCATTTGATTCAATTAGGTTTGTTAGAATGCCATTGACTTTCGTTTGATTCAATTAGGTTTGTTAGAATGCCATTGACTTTCATTTGATTCAATTAGCTTTGTTGAATGCATATGACTTTCCATTTGATTCAATTAGCATCGTTGAACGCATTTGACAGTCATTTGATTAAAAAAGCTTTGTTTGAATTACCTAGACTTTCACTTGATTCAATTAAGCTTTTTTGAATGCATTTAACTTTCATTTGATTTAAAAAGCTTTGTTTGAGACTTTCAGTTGATTCAAAAAGATTTGTTTGAATGTGCTTGACTTTCATATGATTCAATTAGCATCGTTGATGGATTTGACAATCATTTGATTCAAAAGCTTTGTTTGACTTTCACTTAATTCAAATCGCTATTTTGAATGCATTTGAATTTCATTTGATTGAAAAAGCTTTGTTTGAATGTGTTTGATTTTTATTTGATTAAATTAGCTTTGTTTGAATGTGATTGACTTTCATTTGAATCAATTAGCTATGTTTAATGCATTTGACTTTTATTTAATTCAAAAGGCTTTGTTTGAATGTGTTTGACTTTAATTTGATTCAAATAGCTTTGTTTGAATGATTTTGACTTTCACTTGATTTAAATACCTTTTTTTAATGTGTTTGACTTTCATTTGATTCAACTAGCTTTGTTTGAATGTGTTTGCCTTCCATTGGATTAATTAGCTTTGTTTGAATGTGGTTGACTTTTAATTGATTCAATTTGATCTTTTGAATGCATTTGACTTTCATTTGATTCAAAAAGATTTGTTTGAATGTGTTTGACTTTCATATGATTCAATTAGTATCGTTGAATGCATTTGACAATCATTTGATTCAAAAAGCTATGTTTGAATTTGTTTGACTTTCACTTGATTCAATTAGCTTTTTTGAACTCATTTGACTTTCTTTGGATTCAAAAAGCTTTGTTTGAATGTGTTTGAAATTCACTTGATTAAATTATCTTTGTTTGAACGTAATTAACTTTCATTTGATTCAATTAGCTTTGTTTGAATGTGGTTGACTTTCATTTGATTCAATTAGGTTTGTTAGAATGCCATTGACTTTCGTTTGATTCAATTAGGTTTTGTTAGAATGCCATTGACTTTCATTTGATTCAATTAGCTTTGTTGAATGCATATGACTTTCATTTGATTCAAAAAGCTTTGTTTGAATGTGTTTGACTTTCATTTGATTCAATAGCATCGTTGAACGCATTTGACAGTCATTTGATTCAAAAAGCTTTGTTTGAATTACCTAGACTTTCACTTGATTCAATTAGCTTTTTTGAATGCATTTAACTTTCATTTGATTTAAAAAGCTTTGTTTAAATGTAATTGACTTTCACTTGATTTAATTAATTTTATTTAATTGCATTTGACTTTCAGTTGATTCAAAAAGATTTGTTTGAATGTGCTTGACTTTCATATGATTCAATTAGCATTGTTGAATGGATTTGACAATCATTTGATTCAAAAAGCTTTGTTTGACTTTCACTTAATTCAAATCGCTATTTTGAATGCATTTGAATTTCATTTGATTGAAAAAGCTTTGTTTGAATGTGTTTGATTTTATTTGATTAAATTAGCTTTGTTTGAATGTGATTGACTTTCATTTGAATCAATTAGCTATGTTTAATGCATTTGACTTTTATTTAATTCAAAAGGCTTTGTTTGAATGTGTTTGACTTTAATTTGATTCAAATAGCTTTGTTTGAATGATTTTGACTTTCACTTGATTTAAATACCTTTTTTTAATGTGTTTGACTTTCATTTGATTCAACTAGCTTTGTTTGAATGTGTTTGCCTTCCATTGGATTTAATTAGCTTTGTTTGAATGTGGTTGAATTTTAATTGATTCAATTTGATCTTTTGAATGCATTTGACTTTCATTTGATTCAAAAAGATTTGTTTGAATGTGTTTGACTTTCATATGATTCAATTAGTATCGTTGAATGCATTTGACAATCATTTGATTCAAAAAGCTATGTTTGAATTTGTTTGACTTTCACTTGATTCAATTAGCTTTTTTGAACTCATTTGACTTTCTTTGGATTAAAAAAGCTTTGTTTGAATGTGTTTGAAATTCACTTGATTTAAATATCTTTGTTTGAATGTAATTAACTTTCATTTGATTCAATTAGCTTTGTTTGAATGTGGTTGACTTTCATTTGATTCAATTAGGTTTGTTAGAATGCCATTGACTTTCGTTTGATTCAATTAGGTTTGTTAGAATGCCATTGACTTTCATTTGATTCAATTAGCTTTGTTGAATGCATATGACTTTCATTTGATTCAAAAAGCTTTGTTTGAATGTGTTTGACTTTCATTTGATTCAATTAGCATCGTTGAACGCATTTGACAGTCATTTGATTCAAAAAGCTTTGTTTGAATTACCTATTTTTGAAATGCATTTAACTTTCATTTGATTTAAAAAGCTTTGTTTAAATGTAATTGACTTTCACTTGATTTAATTACTTTTATTTAATTGCATTTGACTTTCAGTTGATTGAAAAAAGATTTGTTTGAATGTGCTTGACTTTCATATGATTCAATTAGCATCGTTGAATGGATTTGACAATCATTTGATTCAAAAAGCTTTGTTTGACTTTCACTTAATTCAAATCGCTATTTTGAATGCATTTGAATTTCATTTGATTGAAAAAGCTTTGTTTGAATGTGTTTGATTTTATTTGATTAAATTAGCTTTGTTTGAATGTGATTGACTTTCATTTGAATCAATTAGCTTTTTTTAATGCATTTGACTTTCATTTAATTCAAAAAGCTTTGTTTGAATGTGTTTGACTTTAATTGATTCAAATAGCTTTTTTTGAATGTTTTTGACTTTCACTTGATTTAAATACCTTTTTTGAATGCGTTTGACTTTCATTTGATTCAAATAGCATTTCTTGAATGTGTTTGACTTTCATTTGGTTCAAATAGCTTTGTTTAAATGTGTTTGACTTTCATTTGATTCAATTAGCTTTGCTTGAATGTGGTTAACTTTCAATTGAGTCAATTTGCTTTGTTGAATGCATTTGACTTTCATTTGATTAAAAAAAGTTTTGTTTGACATTCACATGATTCAATTAGCCTCGTTGAATGCATTTGACAATCATTTGATTCAAAAACTTTGTTTGAATTCTTTGGAGTTTTACTTGATTCAATTAACTTTTTTGAAAGCATTTGACTTTCATATGATTTAGTTAGCTTTGTTTGAATGTTTTTGACTTTCATTTGATGCAATTAGCTTTGTCTGAATGTGTTTGACTTTCGTTTGATTTACTTATCTTTTTTGAATGCATTTGACTTTCATTTGATTCAGATAGCATTGTTTGAATGTGTTTGACTTTCATTTGATTCAAATAGCTTTGTTTGAATGTGTTTGCCTTCCATTGGATTTAATTAGCTTTGTTTGAATGTGGTTGACTTTTAATTGATTCAATTTGATCTGTTTGAATGCATTTGACTTTCATTTGATTCAAAAAGATTTGTTTGAATGAGTTTGACTTTCATATGATTCAATTAGTATCGTTGAATGCATTTGAAAATCATTTGATTCAAAAAGCTATGTTTGAATTTGTTTGACTTTCACTTGATTCAATTAGCTTTTTTGAACTCATTTGACTTTCTTTGGATTCAAAAAGCTTTGTTTGAATGTTTTGAATTTCACTTGATTTAAATTAGTTTTGTTTGAATGTGGTTAACTTTCATTTGATTCAATTAGCTTTGTTTGAATGTGGTTGACTTTCATTTGATTCAATTAGGTTTGTTAGAATGCCATTGACTTTCGTTTGATTCAATTAGGTTTGTTAGAATGCCATTGACTTTCATTTGATTCAATTAGCTTTGTTGAATGCATATGACTTTCATTTGATTTCAAAAAGCTTTGTTTGAATGTGTTTTGACTTTCATTTGATTCAATTAGCATCGTTGAACGCATTTGACAGTCATTTGATTCAAAAAGCTTTGTTTGAATTACCTAGACTTTAACTTGATTCAATTAGCTTTTTTGAATGCATTTAACTTTCATTTGATTTAAAAAGCTTTGTTTAAATGTAATTGACTTTCACTTGATTTAATTACTTTTATTTAATTGCATTTGACTTTCAGTTGATTCAAAAAGATTTGTTTTGAATGTGCTTGACTTTCATATGATTCAATTAGCATCGTTGAATGGATTTGACAATCATTTGATTCAAAAAGCTTTGTTTGACTTTCACTTAATTCAAATCGCTATTTTGAATGCATTTGAATTTCATTTGATTGAAAAAGCTTTGTTTGAATGTGTTTGATTTTCATTTGATTAAATTAGCTTTGTTTGAATGTGATTGACTTTCATTTGAATCAATTAGCTTTTTTTTAATGCATTTGACTTTCATTTAATTCAAAAAGCTTTGTTTGAATGTGTTTGACTTTAATCTGATTCAAATAGCTTTGTTTGAATGTTTTTGACTTTCACTTGATTTAAATACCTTTTTTGAATGCGTTTGACTTTCATTTGATTCAAATAGCATTTCTTGAATGTGTTTGACTTTCATTTGGTTCAAATAGCTTTGTTTAAATGTGTTTGACTTTCATTTGATTCAATTAGCTTTGCTTGAATGTGGTTAACTTTCAATTGAGTCAATTTGCTTTGTTGAATGCATTTGACTTTCATTTGATTAAAAAAGTTTTGTTTGACATTCACATGATTCAATTAGCCTCGTTGAATGCATTTGACAATCATTTGATTCAAAAAGCTTTGTTTGAATTCTTTGGAGTTTTACTTGATTCAATTAACTTTTTTGAAAGCATTTGACTTTCATATGATTTAGTTAGCTTTGTTTGAATGTTTTTGACTTTCATTTGATGCAATTAGCTTTGTCTGAATGTGTTTGACTTTCGTTTGATTTACTTATCTTTTTTGAATGCATTTGACTTTCATTTGATTCAGATAGCATTGTTTGAATGTGTTTGACTTTCATTTGATTCAAATAGCTTTGTTTGAATGTGTTTGCCTTCCATTGGATTTAATTAGCTTTGTTTGAATGTGGTTGACTTTTAATTGATTCAATTTGATCTGTTGAATGCATTTGACTTTCATTTGATTCAAAAAGATTTGTTTGAATGAGTTTGACTTTCATATGATTCAATTAGTATCGTTGAATGCATTTGAAAATCATTTGATTCAAAAAGCTATGTTTGAATTTGTTTGACTTTCACTTGATTCAATTAGCTTTTTTGAACTCATTTGACTTTCTTTGGATTCAAAAAGCTTTGTTTGAATGTCTTTGAATTTCACTTGATTTAAATTAGCTTTGTTTGAATGTGGTTAACTTTCATTTGATTCAATTAGCTTTGTTTGAATGTGGTTGACTTTCATTTGATTCAATTAGGTTTGTTAGAATGCCATTGACTTTCGTTTGATTCAATTAGGTTTGTTAGAATGCCATTGACTTTCATTTGATTCAATTAGCTTTGTTGAATGCATATGACTTTCATTTGATGCAAAAAGCTTTGTTTGAATGTGTTTTACTTTCATTTGATTCAATTAGCATCGTTGAACGCATTTGACAGTCATTTGATTAAAAAAAGCTTTGTTTGAATTACCTAGACTTTCACTTGATTCAATTAGCTTTTTTGAATGCATTTAACTTTCATTTGATTTAAAAAGCTTTTTTTAAATGTAATTGACTTTCACTTGATTTAATTACTTTTTTTTAATTGCATTTGACTTTCAGTTGATTCAAAAAGATTTGTTTGAATGTGCTTGACTTTCATATGATTCAATTAGCATCGTTGAATGGATTTGACAATCATTTGATTCAAAAAGCTTTGTTTGACTTTCACTTGATTCAAATCGCTATTTTGAATGCATTTGAATTTCATTTGATTGAAAAAGCTTTGTTTGAATGTGTTTGATTTTCATTTGATTAAATTAGCTTTGTTTGAATGTGATTGACTTTCATTTGAATCAATTAGCTTTGTTTAATGCATTTGACTTTCATTTAATTCAAAAAGCTTTGTTTGAATGTGTTTGACTTTAATTTGATTCAAATAGCTTTGTTTGAATGTTTTTGACTTTCACTTGATTTAAATACCTTTTTTGAATGCGTTTGACTTTCATTTGATTCAAATAGCATTTCTTGAATGTGTTTGACTTTCATTTGGTTCAAATAGCTTTGTTTAAATGTGTTTGACTTTCATTTGATTCAATTAGCTTTGCTTGAATGTGGTTAACTTTCAATTGAGTCAATTTGCTTTGTTGAATGCATTTGACTTTCATTTGATTCAAAAAGTTTTGTTTGACTGTCATATGATTCAATTAGCCTCGTTGAATGCATTTGACAATCATTTGATTCAAAAAGCTTTGTTTGAATTCTTTGGACTTTTAGTTGATTCAATTAGCTTTTTTGAAAGCATTTGACTTTCATATTATTTAATTAGCTTTGTTTGAATGTTTTTGACTTTCATTTGATGTAATTAGCTTTGTCTGAATGTGTTTGACTTTCGTTTGATTTAATTATCTTTTTTGAATGCATTTGACTTTCATTTGATTCAGATAGCATTGTTTGAATGTGTTTGACTTTCATTTGATTCAAATAGCTTTGTTTGAATGTTTGCCTTCCATTGGATTTAATTAGCTTTGTTTGAATGTGGTTGACTTTTAATTGATTCAATTTGATCTGTTGAATGCATTTGACTTTCATTTGATTCAAAAAGATTTGTTTGAATGAGTTTGACTTTCATATGATTCAATTAGTATCGTTGAATGCATTTGAAAATCATTTGATTCAAAAAGCTATGTTTGAATTTGTTTGACTTTCACTTGATTCAATTAGCTTTTTTGAACTCATTTGACTTTCTTTGGATTCAAAAAGCTTTGTTTGAATGTCTTTGAATTTCACTTGATTTAAATTAGTTTTGTTTGAATGTGGTTAAACTTTCATTTGATTCAATTAGCTTTGTTTGAATGTGGTTGACTTTCATTTGATTCAATTAGGTTTGTTAGAATGCCATTGACTTTCGTTTGATTCAATTAGGTTTGTTAGAATGCCATTGACTTTCATTTGATTCAATTAGCTTTGTTGAATGCATATGACTTTCATTTGATTCAAAAAGCTTTGTTTGAATGTGTTTGACTTTCATTTGATTCAATTAGCATCGTTGAACGCATTTGACAGTCATTTGATTCAAAAAGCTTTGTTTGAATTACCTAGACTTTCACTTGATTCAATTAGCTTTTTTGAATGCATTTAACTTTCATTTGATTTAAAAAGCTTTGTTTAAATGTAATTGACTTTCACTTGATTTAATTACTTTTATTTAATTGCATTTGACTTTCAGTTGATTCAAAAAGATTTGTTTGAATGTGCTTGACTTTCATATGATTCAATTAGCATCGTTGAATGGATTTGACAATCATTTGATTCAAAAAGCTTTGTTTGACTTTCACTTAATTCAAATCGCTATTTTGAATGCATTTGAATTTCATTTGATTGAAAAAGCTTTGTTTAAATGTGTTTGATTTTCATTTGATTAAATTAGCTTTGTTTGAATGTGATTGACTTTCATTTGAATCAATTAGCTTTTTTTAATGCATTTGACTTTCATTTAATTCAAAAAGCTTTGTTTGAATGTGTTTGACTTTAATCTGATTCAAATAGCTTTGTTTGAATGTTTTTGACTTTCACTTGATTTAAATACCTTTTTTGAATGCGTTTGACTTTCATTTGATTCAAATAGCATTTCTTGAATGTGTTTGACTTTCATTTGGTTCAAATAGCTTTGTTTAAATGTGTTTGACTTTCATTTGATTCAATTAGCTTTGCTTGAATGTGGTTAACTTTCAATTGAGTCAATTTGCTTTGTTGAATGCATTTGACTTTCATTTGATTAAAAAAAGTTTTGTTTGACATTCATATGATTCAATTAGCCTCGTTGAATGCATTTGACAATCATTTGATTCAAAAAGCTTTGTTTGAATTCTTTGGAGTTTTACTTGATTCAATTAACTTTTTTGAAAGCATTTGACTTTCATATGATTTAGTTAGCTTTGTTTGAATGTTTTTGACTTTCATTTGATGCAATTAGCTTTGTCTGAATGTGTTTGACTTTCGTTTGATTTAATTATCTTTTTTGAATGCATTTGACTTTCATTTGATTCAGATAGCATTGTTTGAATGTGTTTGACTTTCATTTGATTCAAATAGCTTTGTTTGAATGTGTTTGCCTTCCATTGGATTTAATTAGCTTTGTTTGAATGTGGTTGACTTTTAATTGATTCAATTTGATCTGTTGAATGCATTTGACTTTCATTTGATTCAAAAAGATTTGTTTGAATGAGTTTGACTTTCATATGATTCAATTAGTATCGTTGAATGCATTTGAAAATCATTTGATTCAAAAAGCTATGTTTGAATTTGTTGACTTTCACTTGATTCAATTAGCTTTTTTGAACTCATTTGACTTTCTTTGGATTCAAAAAGCTTTGTTTGAATGTCTTTGAATTTCACTTGATTTAAATTAGCTTTGTTTGAATGTGGTTAACTTTCATTTGATTCAATTAATGTGGTTGACTTTCATTTGATTCAATTAGGTTTGTTAGAATGCATGACTTTCGTTTGATTCAATTAGGTTTGTTAGAATGCCATTGACTTTCATTTGATTCAATTAGCTTTGTTGAATGCATATGACTTTCATTTTTGATTCAAAAAGCTTTGTTTGAATGCTTTCATTTGATTCAGTTAGCATCGTTGAACGCATTTGAAAGTCATTTGATTAAAAAAGCTTTGTTTGAATTACCTAGACTTTCACTTGATTCAATTAGCTTTTTTGAATGCATTTAACTTTCATTTGATTTAAAAAGCTTTTTTTAAATGTAATTGACTTTCACTTGATTTAATTACTTTTTTTTAATTGCATTTGACTTTCAGTTGATTCAAAAAGATTTGTTTGAATGTGCTTGACTTTCATATGATTCAATTAGCATCGTTGAATGGATTTGACAATCATTTGATTCAAAAAGCTTTGTTTGACTTTCACTTGATTCAAATCGCTATTTTGAATGCATTTGAATTTCATTTGATTGAAAAAGCTTTGTTTGAATGTGTTTGATTTTCATTTGATTAAATTAGCTTTGTTTGAATGTGATTGACTTTCATTTGAATCAATTAGCTTTGTTTAATGCATTTGACTTTCATTTAATTCAAAAAGCTTTGTTTGAATGTGTTTGACTTTAATTTGATTCAAATAGCTTTGTTTGAATGTTTTTGACTTTCACTTGATTTAAATACCTTTTTTGAATGCGTTTGACTTTCATTTGATTCAAATAGAATTTCTTGAATGTGTTTGACTTTCATTTGGTTCAAATAGCTTTGTTTAAATGTGTTTGACTTTCATTTGATTCAATTAGCTTTGCTTGAATGTGGTTACTTTCAATTGAGTCAATTTGCTTTGTTGAATGCATTTGACTTTCATTTGATTCAAAAAGTTTTGTTTGACTGTCATCTGATTCAATTAGCCTCGTTGAACGCATTTGACAATCATTTGATTCAAAAAGCTTTGTTTGAATTCTTTGGACTTTTAGTTGATTCAATTAGCTTTTTTGAAAGCATTTGACTTTCATATGATTTAATTAGCTTTGTTTGAATGTTTTTGACTTTCATTTGATGTAATTAGCTTTGTCTGAATGTGTTTGACTTTCGTTTGATTTAATTATCTTTTTTGAATGCATTTGACTTTCATTTGATTCAGATAGCATTTGAATGTGTTTGACTTTCATTTGATTCAAATAGCTTTGTTTGAATGTGTTTGCCTTCCATTGGATTTAATTAGCTTTTTTGAATGTGGTTGACTTTTAATGATTCAATTTGATTTGTTGAATGCATTTGACTTTCATTTGATTCAAAAAGATTTGTTTGAATGTGTTTGACTTTCATATGATTCAATTAGTATCGTTGAATGCATTTGACAATCATTTGATTCAAAAAGCTATGTTTGAATTTGTTTGACTTTCACTTGATTCAATTAGCTTTTTTGAACTCATTTGACTTTCTTTGGATTCAAAAAGCTTTTTTGAATGTGTTTGAATTTCACTTGATTTAAATTAGCTTTGTGATTAGGGGATTTTGCTCCCACCAATCGGAATGCGCCACGTCGGCCAATCAGGTCCTGCCAAGTGTACCCCAGTTGGAACTGTCAGGGTTTGCCACGTGGCACACGCTTATTTGTCCACCCCGGACCTATTATGTCATGACATGTGGCGTCCTCCATGCCTAATGGAGAAACCGGCCACCTAGGCCCAACTTTCGAGGGAAGCCCAATCAGCCCTAGGTTAACCTAAACCTAGGATTGGCACGTTTCCCAAGGTTATAAATACCTCCCTTAATCCTCATTAAGGGGAATTACGCACATTTAACACTCTCACCTAGAGAGACCCAATCACTTTTATTTCCGCATTAATTACTCCTTAATCAAGTACTAACTTGACCGTCGGAGGCGGATCTTCAATCATCCGGAGCATCCGTTTGTTTTGCAGGTACAGGCGTCCAGTTCCAGTCTCGGAATTGTAACTCTCCCGCAGGACATCAGAAAACCCCGAAACATTTTGGCGCCGTCTGTGGGGAGAGTACTTCTGAGATGGCATCCACGTCTATACCGACTCCTGAAGAGAGGCGTCCCCTAGACGACCCTCAAGTTCAGTCGGACCATGATACTGAGGAAGAATTTGAAGTTGAAGCTCACACAGCTTCAGACGGGACCCTTAGGGCTCGACGCACCCGTCATACCGAAAGGAGGGAACGGGAACATCTTCAAACTGGACTCAGTGATCCAGCCGGCGCACCGCCTGTTCAGCAGCAGCCGGCTGATGGGTTTGCTCCCATTACAAGAAATGAACTCATGAGCTTCATGAGGGGCTTCAAGGGAGAGATTCAAGAGTTGCTCAACAAGAAGCCTGCTCTGGCCAAGGAGCAGTCGGCTAAGAAACCTTCCACTTCAGGGAAGAGGAAGCCAGTTCAAGGGCGAGAGGCGACCCCTCATCCTAACTCTAGGAAGTGGGAGCCGCCTGCCCTTGATTTCACAAAGTACCGCTTTCCTACTCCAGGAAAGAGGAAACCTGTTCGTCATATTCAGGCGGACGGGTCGAAGAAAACATACACAGATGCTCGGCTATTGCTAGAACAGAAGAAGAATGACCGATTGTCAGAGTCGGCCTCTACTTCAGACTTCCAAGACAGTCTACGCAATACCTCGATGAAGTATACTCAGTCGTATCATGAGAGTCAGTCAGGCGGCACCTCCCGTCAGTCTGACTTTCATAGTGACCAGGCGGTACCAAACTTACCATTTGTACCGCAACAACAATATTTTTTGCAGCCACCTCTGTTTGGTGGGCATGCAGCAAAGAATGTCCAACCTATGGACCGGCAGCTACGGTGCTTAGACTTGGGGAACAGCCGTCGGCCTTCTCCAAGGAAATTGCTGAAGCCGCTCAGCCGGACAAAGTGAAAAATGTATTAGTAGGCGCCTATGACGGCACTACTAACCCAGAAGACCATTTGATGGCATTAACCAACTTGATGTAACCTTCAAGGGTTGGATGATCCCACTTGGTGCAAGTGTTTCCCAGCGACTCTCAAAGGAATCGCACAACAATGGTTCGGCAACCTGCCGACTGGTTGTGTGAATAACTTCAGGACGCTTGCTTACTTATTCACCTCCAACTTTGCCATGAAACTACCTGCGAAAAAGACGACCCTTGATTTAGGAACGATTCAGCAGGGCGAGAAGGAGGGGCTTCGTTCTTACATCAGGCGGTTTAGCCTGATGAGAATACAGATTCAAGGGTTACCGAATGAGGTAGCCTATACTGACTTTTTCAGAGGCCTCAAAGACGGATCGACATTCAAATTTGATTTGGTCCGAAAGAGGGTGGCGACTCTTCAAGAGGCCTTGATTGAAGCGGAAGCCTATATACAGGCGACTGATCTTTGTAGTACAAAACAGTCGGACGGGAAAAGGTTCGACAAAAAAGAAGGGCGACAGAAACAGTTGTCGAACAAAGAAGAAAAGAAAAGAAAAGAGGTCTGGGCGGCTGATTCCTCTAAACAGCTGGCCCAGAATAAGAAAAAAGAATTCAAACCATAACTCCCCAAAGTATGCGTTTAACAAGGATAGCCAAGCTATCCTAAAGGAAATCAAGGGACGGATCTCAATTGAGAAGTCGGTCCCATGAAGGGTTCTGCAAGCAACCGGAAACCAAGAAAAATTCTGTGATTATCATGAAGATGTAGGTCATCACACCAACGAATGCATCAGTCTCATGCGGTATCTGGACCGCCTGGCTGAGCAAGGCGATCTTGACTCTTATGTCAAGAAATCTACTGGGAACACTTCCTCGAAAAAGCAGTTGGCCAAAAAGAGTCAACAGGCCGACAGCTCTAATACAGATGATGCAGTCGTCTACACCATTGCAGGCGGCTTCGCAGGAGGCGGTCCCACTATTAGGGGCAACAAAGACAATATCATGCGGCTAGATGTAAAATTCCGTTCACCAAGAACGGCCCCCTAAATATTCATTTACTGAGATTGTCATCACTAAAGAAGATCTAGGAGGGTAAGGGGGCCGCATGACGACCCTATCGTTATTGAATGTAAAGTGGCCAACCAGAGAATTGGCCGAATCCTTATAGATACTGGAAGCTCCTCAGATCTTATCAGTAGAAAATGTCTGTCAAAACTAAAATATCAGACTGATTGCATACATCCGGCATCCCACCCTTTAGTAGGGTTTGGAGGAGGAGTCGACAACCCAGTGGGACGAGTGGATTTACCCATCCGCCTGGGTGAAAAAGGGGAAGGACGACACATGGTAGTCCGGTTCCTGGTAGTAGAAGAACTCTCGGCCTACAACATGATTCTGGGACGACCAACCCTGAAAAATTCCAAGGCAGTTATAATCCCATCTCTTATGTTGCTCAAGTTTGAGAGGGATAATGGAAAAAGTCGGGTCCCTAAGGGGAGATCAGAGGATGGCCGAGAGTGCTATCTATCGGATATCAAGCCCACTGTTATGGCCGCTGGGTCAAGTGGTGGAAAAACAGACCTTGACAATGTCAAGGAGAGTGCGCCTGTTCAAGAAACAGGCGGCAAGAAGAGAAAGGCAGCCCAGACGGGGGTCGCAAGAAAAGACAGAAAATAGCAATCATTGGCAGAGGAGCGGTCGGATGAATTCCGCCCTCAGCCGGCTGGTGAGCATACGGACTTGATCTTAGACGACTCACGTCCTGAGCGAACAGTTAAAGTTGGGACGACTGCTCAGAGAGTCCTGGGTGACGATTTTCACAAACTATTGAAATTATACAAGGACATCTTTGCATTCGAAGTCCACGAAATGCCAGGCATTAGTCCTGACTTGGCGTACATAAACTGGCTGTGGATCCGAAAAAGAAGCCGGTAAGGCAGAAGAAACGGAACCATGGCGAAGAAAGAAGTCAGGCGGCAGCCGCCGAAGTTAAAAAACTACTTGATGCAGGGTTCATTCGGCAATGTTACTTCCCAGACTGGGTTGTAAATGTGGTGCTTGTTAAAAAACCGAATGGCACCTGGCAAATGTGTGTAGACTACACAGACTTAAACAAGGCATGCCCCAAAGACAGTTACCCTCTGCCTAAAATTGATAACCTGGTCGACTCAACAACCGACCATGATTTGATGAGCTTTATGGACGCCTACTCTGGTTTCCATCAAATTCCTTTATGGAAGAAAGATCAGGAGAAGACGGCCTTCGTCACTGATCAAGGGTTATACTGTTACACGGTTATGCCGTTCGGTCTTAAGAATGCCCCGGCCACCTTCCAGCGAATGATAAACACTGTGTTCTTTGATCAGATTGGGAGAAACGTCGAGGCATACATTGATGATATGATTGTCAGGTCTAAGCTTCAGATAGATCATCTGTCGGACCTCCGAGAAACTTTTGCCACACTCAGGCGGCACCATGTCATGCTCAATCCCAAGAAATGTGTATTTGGAGTTGAGTCTGGGAAATTTCTCGGATTCCTTATCAATCAGAGAGGAATAGAGGCGAACCCTGAGAAGGTGCAGGCGGTCATCGACATGCAGTCGCCTCGTACCGTCCGAGAGGTTCAGAAGTTAACAGGTTGTCTGGCGGCCTTGGGAAGGTTTCTAAGCCGATCAGGCGACAAATGCTTATATTTCTTCCAAGCCATTAAGAAGAAGGCAAGGTTTGAATAGGGGCCGGATGCTGAGGCGGCCTTCCAGAAATTGAAAGTTCACTTGCATTCCTTGCCGAGGCTGGTCAGCCCTTTGCCCAAAGAAGTACTCTACATGTACCTAGCCGTCTCTAATCATGCGTTAAGCGCTGTTCTTCTTGCTGAAAGAGACGGCTGTCAGCTACCGGTCTACTTTGTCAGTCATGTACTAAAAAATGCCGAGTTGAGGTATCCTTTATTGGAGAAATTTGGTCTTGCGCTCTTCATGGCTGTTAAAAAAATTGAAGCCCTACTTTTTGGCACATGCAGTCGTCGTGTATACAGATCAACCTATCAAGCGGCCACTGACCACCATGGAGTCGTCAGGTCGGATGATCAAATGGGCCATAGAATTACAGAGCCTCGAGGTTACTTTCGAGCCTAGAAAAGCGGTGAAGGGGCAAGCCTTTGCTGACTTTATTGTTGAGATGACTCGTCCCCCTGATTCTCGAGATCCAGACCAAGTCTGGAAGGCATATGTGGATGGAAGCTCTACTTCAAATGGTTGTGGAGCTGGCGTCATATGTCAGTCGCCAGAGGGCGACAAGTACGAGTATGCTCCACGCTTCAGTTTTCAGGCCTCAAACAATGAGGCAGAATATGAAGCTTTACTAGCCGGAATCCGCATGTGCAAGGCGGCAGGGGCACGAAAGATAGACGCCTGTTCCGATTCACAATTGATAGTGAGTCAGTATAATGGCGAATACGAAGCAACCCATCCGGCCATGATCAAGTATTTACAGGCGGTACGACAGGCAGTCGGATCCCTTGAAGATTTTCATCTGACTCAAGTGCCGAGATCAGAAAACAACCAGGCGGATGCACTTTCAAAATTAGCATCATCCGCCTCTTGTGATACTCCTCGAACTATTTTTTGGGAAGTAATGGAGAAGAGAAGCATCGAGGAAGACCCTATTGGAATCCTAGACAGAAGCTCAACCTAGATGGATCCAATCAGGGCATATCTGACAGACGGTACCCTGCGGATGATCATCACCAGGCGGCAGCGCTGAAAAAACGGGCAGCCAGTTTTGAAATGATAAAGGGAGAACTTCACAAAAGAGGGTACCTTCAACCCTACTTAAAGTGTGTTACTCCAGAAAAGGGACGAGAGATACTAGACGATCTTCACTCTGGTTACTGCGCTTCCCATATAGGCGGTAGGTCGCTTGCTCAACGGAAAAGGCGGCAGGGCTACTTTTGGCCTACTTTAGAAGCAGATGCAATGGAGATGTCGAAAAAATGTGACAAGTGCCAAAGGTTTGGAAAACTAATTCACCGTCCGGCTACTGACCTCACTACCATTCATAGCCCACTACCGTTTGCTAAGTGGGGCATGGATATTCTGGGTCCCTATAAGCCTGCTACAGGCGGAAGGAGGTACATACTTGTTGCAGTCGACTACTTCACTAAATGGGTGGAGGCGGAGGCTGTAAAGGGAATCAAGACGAAGGATGTAATTTCATTCATCTTGAAAAATGTCATCACTCGGTTCGGGGTCCCCATGTCTATGGTTTTTGATAATGGTCCCCAATTTGAGACGCCGGTTCTCAAAAGCTGGTTGGGTGACCAAGGAATTGCACACCACTTTGCATCAGTCGACCGTCCACAAGCAAATGGCCAGGTAGAAGCCTTTAATAAAATCATCTCAGACGGTCTCAAGAAAAAGATTGAACGAGCAGGCGGCCTATAGGCGGATGAATTACCACATGTTCTCTGGGCCATTAGGACGACTGAAAAAGGGGCGACTGGAGAAACTCCATTCCTCCTAACTTATGGTGCGGAAGCTGTTCTTCCAATAGAACACTACGAGCCGACTCTTCGAGTAATGCTATATGACGAAGAGGAAAACTGGGAAGCCATGCGCCTGGCATTAGACTCACTCCCAGAAAGGAGGGGTAATGCTGTCTTGCGCCATGAAATTTACCGCCTGAGAATGACTAGATCATACAACAAAAAAGTACACAGGCGTCCACTCAAAGTGGGGGACTTTGTACTTAGAAAAATGGAAGCAGTTGGTAGGGCTAATGAGTTTGGCAAATTAACTCCCAACTGGGAAGGACCCTACCGAATATATGAAGAGGTCAGGGACGGTACCTACCGTCTGGAAACACCAGACGGCCAACCATTGCCTCGAACCTGGAATGTAGATAATCTTAAGAAATATTTCTTTTGAATAATGTAAATAGTCGAGGGCTACTTAATAAAAGTTTGATGTTTCATTAAATTTTGTACTAAGAGGGGCATGCCTACTGACAAACAGTCGGCTACTCTCCATGTTTAATTTTCATTCTTACCTAAGAGGGGCATTCCTACTGACAAATAGTCGGCTACTCTCCATGTTTATTTTTCATTCTTACTTAAGAGGGGCACGCCGCTTGTTTCATACAACCGGCTACTCTCCCATAACACAGTTCACCAAGAACTATCAAAGGCTCATAGCTAAAATGATCAGACCAGGCGCCAAGCCAACTGATCCAAATATAAGTTCAATTCGACCTGTTCCAACATTTGTAGCAGGCGTCCGACGGCATCCATCCGGATGAAATTCGTCGCAGAGAGCAGCTCCCTTTTGGGTGGAACATTGTCCTATAAAATCATTACACGTCACCTATACGACTGTCTAACACAGTCAACCACGTAGCCGTTTCCCGGACAAGGCTACCCCTCACTTAACCGACTAATCAGGTCAAACAAGTGTTCGCAGTAACCATCCGTGTCAACCAACCGACTGAACTACTTGGGATAAGAACAGTTGGTATCTTATGAGTTAATAGCCAACAAACATTGGCAAATAAAGGGGAGCAACCGGTACCCACCGCTTGAAACCTCTACTACTCAGTTACTCGGCGACTAGGTAACAATCATGTTTACTTGGTCACTCCTTGAAAATTTAGTATGAGACTAAAAAGGTGTTCATACAGCGCCTGTTCACACTAGGTTAAATGTGGCGGGAAATAGTCGGCCTGGACCGACTAGAGTCTCTAGCTTAAAAAACAACAAAAAAAGCAAGGCAGGTAGGAAACCACCTTCCTACTTGGATAAAGGGGATCCAGTCTTTAAAGTGGCCGACTGATCGCTTAGCTTGGAAACAGACAACTAGTCGTCCAGGGGCGTAGGTGGTGTGATTAACTACCTTGTACCTGTCCGCAACTACCGGCCATGCAAAACAGTCGGTATAAGTATGCAATTGGATATCAGAATTTCGATACTTAACAAATTTTAACAAATTCAAAACGAAACAAATTCGAAGGACTGGCATAAACATTCATACCCCCGGCCCCTTGGCTGGGTAAAAGATACAAAAGGAAGCCGGTCATGAAGACCGGCAAAATATTTAGAACCCCGGCCCCCTGGCCGGGTAAATAGAAACAAACGGCACGCAGGCCGTGAAAAGAAGACATAAAGCTTAAGAAGGGGACAGATCTTCAATAA
Source organism: Chenopodium quinoa (assembly GCF_001683475.1). NCBI lineage: Eukaryota > Viridiplantae > Streptophyta > Magnoliopsida > Caryophyllales > Amaranthaceae > Chenopodium > Chenopodium quinoa. The sequence goes on from NW_018745196.1 coordinate 17,760, forward strand.
TAGCAGCTGCCGCCTGGTCAGCACTCTTTTTGCTGGACTCGGCTTCAGCTGCATCCTTCTTCGATGCATCACCCCCAAGCGGCACAAGCGCCACTACCGGCTCCTCCTCTTCCAACGCCTCGTCCTCAGCAGCCGCCAGGATCTCTTGATTATATCTATCAGAACACTGGCGGTACGTTTTTTCCCAGGAGGAAAAGTCGGCATTGGGGAAGAGGCGGCCCCAGGTCAGGCGCTGGATTTGAGTAGAGTCTTCCATCATCTCCCGGACCAGCTCTTTCTTTTCTTGCTCGGCCTTTGTCGAGAGCTCCTGAGTAAGACTCTTCTCCTGGGTCACCAGGCGTTCCTTAACGTGCGCCAAGGGTTTCTCCAAGGTGTCGTATGAGGACATTTTTTGGCGAAGAGGTCTCAGCTTGGCCTTGAGATTGTTGATGGTCGCCTCCAGCTCATTATTTTTCTTCTGGGCCGCCTCTAACTGAGCCCGGATAGCAGAAGTAGCCTGCGCCTGATAATAAAGAATATCAATTGTCAAAATCTCATTTTGGGCAATTTGAAACATTGCCTTATCACAGTCAGAGGCGGCCATAGCTTTTGCAGCCTTTACCTCTTTGTTCTTCCTGTCAAGCGGCTTGCGAAGGCCGTTCACTCGGAGCAGGGCCTAAGTAAAAGGGAACAGGCGTCAGTTTCCAAACAAAAAACAGGCGTCCTGGAATTCAAATAACCAAAAATATGCTAAGTATACCTCAGCAAGGACCCCTGCAATCCCGTCTAGGTCAAGGGTGCCGACACCCCTAACCGCCTCCCTTTCAGCTGGAGGAACGACTTTGATCACAGACTTGGCCACCTCGACCAAGTCAGGCTCCTGAGGGCCGGCTGCATCAATCATAAACAAACGAGTTAGACCTAGTAAAGAAGGGAGCAAGTCTAAATTCACAAAGACAGCTTCATACTTCTAGGCGGCCCGATTGGAGTTTTAGAAGGAGTGGACGGCTGTTTCTCAGCCGCCGCATGTTTCCTGGCAGAATCAGGAGAGCTCGCAACAGTCGTCCTCCGGGTCTTGGAGTCTGGCTGTTGGGAAGAAGAGGCTCTTGGAGTGCCCGTCTAAAAAAAAAAAAAAAAAAAAAAAAAAAACAACAACACTCGGTCGGTATATGCATAAACCCAACTCCAAAAAGAGTGTGAAAGGTTCGGAGCTCACCAAGGGCGCCCCCTTGTTGGGGAGTCGGTTGAGGATTGTTGCATGATGGAGGCTCGCAACATGGCCGCCGCAGTCTTGGAGGCGGTAATTTTGCTCATGGCGTCCGCTGCAAAAACAAATAGCAAAGTTAATAAAAAGTCATAACAGTAATGCATGGAAAAACAGAGTATTCGACAAGCCGGCTACCTCTTGAACACCAACTGCTAAGGCCACAGGCGGCCAGAAAGTACTCGTCATAGAGCCATTTGAAGCTCGGGACGCAGTGCAGGGGTACTTGCTCTCGTACCCCTGTAGTAGAGTCGACCCTCGACTCTACTTTAAAGAGTCCTTTATCCAGGATCTCTTTCTTGGCTTTGGGGGGAACAGGCAGCATGCTGCGGCCGCCTGCAAGAAGAGGCGGATTCCTGTTCCACTTGTTGAAGCGCTTGTTCAGCTCTGTGTCTGAACTTTCAATGATAAGGAAGGTGTTTCGCCAATCCTTCCACTTGTTTGCTTTACCTCTTGTCATGAGGTAGCCTCTGTGGCTCGTCAATTGATACCAGCCGGTACCGCCTGCCTTAGGGGTCCGGCTGAGGTAGTTCATGTGGGCGAAAGCCTCAAAGTTTGGCTCCACCCCGTGCAGTTCGCACCCGGCCACATAGCCGAGTACGTTGACCCAGGAGTTTGGGGCTAACTGCCATAACCCCAACTCATACCCATCCAAGATCCGCTGAACAGCCGAATGTAGTGGGAAGCGCAGCCCAGCCCTGATGGCCGCCTCGTAGCAGCCAAAGCAGGCGCCATCATAACTAGTACCAGCCGGCCAGACGACTGTGTCTTCTGGATCCGGCACGAAAACTAAAAAGTCGGGGCCCATTGTGTGGTTCGCAATAAAGCTCCCCACTTTCTCTTGCATGGCCGTGATCCGGCCCCGTGGGACAGTGCAGTAGTAGGGGTTATTCTGCTCTCGGTAAGAGGCGGATGGCTCCGCCCAATTGTCCCCCTTCTCAACTGCGTGAGAAATTCTCGCCTCTTGTAGGCGGCTGTTTTTCTCTTATGTGTCAAGAGAAGCATGACCAGAAGAGTTAGACTCGGATTCGTCCTCTGACGAGTCTGAAGAGGACGACTCCTCCCCTCTCCCAGAGGGGCCCGCCTCCTCTCCTTCAAAAGGAGCAGGAGAGAATGTAGACTTGTCAACTGTAAAATTGGAAGGGGTCACTTTGAATCCTCCCTCAGAACTGTCGGCTTTCAAGCCCCTTTGGTTCACTTCCACATCTGGCGCCTGGTCAGATGTTTCACTAATCGGCACCCTGTGGGAGGAGTCGTCTGAGTTCGAAATCCTAGCAGTTCTTTTTGTTCTGGCCATCATGTTCTGCATAGACACAGAGACAGTCGAACTTTGTATAAAGGGAAAAGATGGGTCCGGAAAAGGGCAAGCGGCACTCCTAGTCCTAGATTCAGCCGTCCCCGGTGACCGGCTGATCACTAACCTAGGTCGTGTCGTCTGCTTCCGTGGTGCCATTTCAAAAAAAGAATAAAATAAAGAAAAAATTAAGAGTAAGAGAACCGACGGTTACTTGAACGAGTGAAGTTGACGGAGTTTTGGAAATCTTGTGTAGTCGGCTTGTCAGAGCAGGCGGTAGGCAGAAAGGGTCCGAAATGTCAGAGCAAGTTCAGGGGTCCAAATGTTCTCTCTAAAAGTTCTCAAATGTTAAAATGACTGAATTTAACACCCCCTTATATAGGCGAAGTGAGAAGTCGAAGGGTCACTTCCAAAATTCAAAATTTGGGCGGGAAAATCTCTCGGCCTTTCGCCGAGTGACACTTGTAGCAGGCCGTTGCCTGTCATAGTGCGACACCTGTCACAGGTAACACGTGACCAGTCACGTGCCACCTATGAGGGGCAAATGATTAGGGGATTTTGCTCCCACCAATCAGAATGCGCCACGTGGGCCAATCAGGTCCTGCCAAGTATACCCCAGTTGGAACTGTCAGGGTTTGCCACGTGGCACACGCCTATTTGTCCACCCCGGACGTATTTTGTCATGACATGTGGCGTCCTCCATGCCTAATGGAGAAACCGGCCACCTAGGCCCAACTTCCGAGGGAAGCCCAATCAACCCTAGGTTAACCTAAACCTAGGATTGGCACGTTTCCCAAGGTTATAAATACCTCCCTTAATCCTCATTAAGGGGGATTACGCACATTTAACACTCTCACCTAGAGAGACCCAATCACTTTTATTTCCGCATTTAACTTTCATTTAATTTAAAAAGCTTTGTTTAAATGTAATTAACTTTCACTTGATTTAATTACTTTTTTTTAATTGCATTTGACTTTCAGTTGTTTAAAAAAGATTTGTTTGAATGTGCTTGACTTTCATATGATTCAATTAGCATCGTTGAACGGATTTGACAATCATTTGATTCAAAAAGCTTTGTTTGACTTTCACTTGATTCAAATCGCTATTTTGAATGCATTTGAATTTCATTTGATTGAAAAAGCTTTGTTTGAATGTGTTCGATTTTCATTTGATTAAATTAGCTTTGTTTGAATGTGATTGACTTTCATTTGAATCAATTAGCTTTGTTTAATGCATTTGACTTTCATTTAATTCAAAAAGCTTTGTTTGAATGTGTTTGACTTTAATTTGATTCAAATAGCTTTGTTTAAATGTTTTTGACTTTCACTTGATTTAAATACCTTTTTTGAATGCGTTTGACTTTCATTTGATTCAAATAGCATTTCTTAATTGTGTTTGACTTTCATTTTGTTCAAATAGCTTTGTTCAAATAGCTTTGTTTAAATGTGTTTGACTTTTATTTGATTCAATTAGCTTTGCATGAATGTGGTTACCTTTCAATTGAGTCAATTTGCTTTGTTGAATGCATTTGACTTTCATTTGATTCAAAAAGTTTTGTTTGACTGTCATCTGATTCAATTAGCCTCGTTGAATGCATTTCACAATCATTTGATTCAAAAAGCTTTGTTTGAATTCTTTGGACTTTTACTTGATTCAATTAGCTTTTTTGAAAGCATTTGACTTTCATATGATTTAATTAGCTTTGTTTGAATGTTTTTTACTTTCATTTGATGCAATTAGCTTTGTCTGAATGTGTTTGACTTTCGTTTGATTTAATTATCTTTTTTGAATGCATTTGACTTTCATTTGATTCAGATAGCATTGTTTGAATGTGTTTGACTTTCATTTGATTCAAATAGCTTTGTTTGAATGTGTTTGCCTTCCATTGGATTTAATTAGCTTTGTTTGAATGTGGTTGACTTTTAATTGATTCAATTTGATTTGTTGAATGCATTTGACTTTCATTTTATTCAAAAAGATTTGTTTGAATGTGTTTGACTTTCATATGATTCAATTAGTATCGTTGAATGCATTTGACAATCATTTGATTCAAAAAGCTTTGTTTGAATTTGTTTGACTTTCACTTGATTCAATTAGCTTTTTTGAACTCATTTGACTTTCTTTGGATTCAAAAAGCTTTGTTTGAATGTGTTTGAATTTCACTTGATTTAAATTAGCTTTGTTTGAATGTGGTTAACTTTCATTTGATTCAATTAGCTTGTTTGAATGTGGTTGACTTTCATTTGATTCAATTAGGTTTGTTAGAATGCCATTGACTTTCGTTTGATCCAATTAGGTTTGTTAGAATGCCATTGACTTTCATTTGATTCAATTAGCTTTGTTGAATGCATATTACTTTCATTTGATTCAAAAAGCTTTGTTTGAATGTGTTTGACTTTCATTTGATTCAATTAGCATCGTTGAACACATTTGACAGTCATTTGATTCAAAAAGCTTTGTTTGAATTACCTAGATTTTCACTTGATTCAATTAGCTTTTTTGAATGCATTTAACTTTCATTTGATTTAAAAAGCTTTGTTTAAATGTAATTGACTTTCACTTGATTTAATTACTTTTTTTTAATTGCATTTGACTTTCAGTTGATTCAAAAAGATTTGTTTGAATGTGCTTGACTTTCATACGATTCAATTAGCATTGTTGAACGGATTTGACAATCATTTGATTCAAAAAGCTTTGTTTGACTTTCACTTGATTCAAATCGCTATTTTGAATGCATTTGAATTTCATTTGATTGAAAAAGCTTTGTTTGAATGTGTTTGATTTTCATTTGATTAAATTAGCTTTGTTTGAATGTGATTGACTTTCATTTGAATCAATTAGCTTTGTTTAATGCATTTGACTTTCATTTAATTCAAAAAGCTTTGTTTGAATGTGTTTGACATTAATTTGATTCAAATAGCTTTGTTTGAATGTTTTTGACTTTCACTTGATTTAAATCCCTTTTTTGAATGCGTTTGACTTTCATTTGATTCAAATAGCATTTCTTAAATGTGTTTGACTTTCATTTGGTTCAAATAGCTTTGTTTAAATGTGTTTGACTTTCATTTGATTCAATTAGCTTTGCTTGAATGTGGTTAACTTTCAATTGAGTCAATTGGCTTTGTTGAATGCATTTGACTTTCATTTGATTCAAAAAGTTTTGTTCGACTGTCATCTGATTCAATTAGCCTCGTTGAATGCATTTGACAATCATTTGATTCAAAAATCTTTGTTTGAATTCTTTGGACTTTTACTTTATTCTATTAGCTTTTTTAACAGCATTTGACTTTCAAATGATTTAATTAGCTTTGTTAGAATGTTTTTGACTTTCATTTGATACAATTAGCTTTGTCTGAATGTGTTTGACTTTCGTTTGATTTAATTATCTTTTTTAAATGCATTTGATTTTCATTTGATTCAGATAGCATTGTTTGAATGTGTTTGACTTTCATTTGATTCAAATAGCTTTGTTTGACTTTCACTTGATTCAAATCGCTATTTTGAATGCATTTGAATTTCATTTGATTGAAAAAGCTTTGTTTGAATGTGTTTGATTTTCATTTGATTAAATTAGCTTTGTTTGAATGTGATTGACTTTCATTTGTATCAATTAGCTTTGTTTAATGCATTTGACTTTCATTTAATTCAAAAAGCTTTGTTTGAATGTGTTTGACTTTAATTTGATTCAAATAGCTTTGTTTGAATGTTTTTGACTTTCACTTGATTTAAATACCTTTTTTGAATGCGTTTGGCTTTCATTTGATTCAAATAGCATTTCTTGAATGTGTTTGACTTTCATTTGGTTCAAATAGCTTTGTTTAAATGTGTTTGACTTTCATTTGATTCAATTAGCTTTGCTTGAATGCGGTTAACTTTCAATTGAGTCAATTTGCTTTGTTGAATGCATTTGACTTTCATTTGATTCAAAAAGTTTTGTTTGACTGTCATCTGATTCAATTAGCCTCGTTGAATGCATTTCACAATCATTTGATTCAAAAAGCTTTGTTTGAATTCTTTGGACTTTTACTTGATTCAATTAGCTTTTTTGAAAGCATTTGACTTTCATATGATTTAATTAGCTTTGTTTGAATGTTTTTGACTTTCATTTGATGCAATTAGCTTTATCTGAATATGTTTGAATTTCGTTTGATTTAATTATCTTTTTTGAATGCATTTGACTTTCATTTGATTCAGATACCATTGTTTGAATGTGTTTGACTTTCATTTGATTCAAATAGCTTTGTTTGAATGTGTTTGCCTTCCATTGGATTTAATTTGCTTTGTTTGAATGTGGTTGACTTTTAATTGATTCAATTTGATCTGTTGAATGCATTTGACTTTCATTTGATTCAAAAAGATTTGTTTGAATGTGTTTGACTTTCATATGATTCAATTAGTATCGTTGAATGCATTTGACAACCATTTGATTCAAAAAGCTATGTTTGAATTTGTTTGACTTTCACTTGATTCAATTAGCTTTTTTGAAGTCTTTTAACTTTCTTTGGATTCAAAAAGCTTTGTTTGAATGTGTTTGAATTTCACTTGATTTAAATTAGCTTTGTTTGAATGTGGTTAACTTTCATTTGATTCAATTAGCTTGTTTGAATGTGGTTGACTTTCATTTGATTCAATTAGGTTTGTTAGAATGCCATTGACTTTCGTTTGATCCAATTAGGTTTGTTAGAATGCCATTGACTTTCATTTGATTCAATTAGCTTTGTTGAATGCATATGACTTTCATTTGATTCAAAAAGCTTTGTTTGAATGTGTTTGACTTTCATTTGATTCAATTAGCATCGTTGAACACATTTGACAGTCATTTGATTCAAAAAGCTTTGTTTGAATTACCTAGATTTTCACTTGATTCAATTAGCTTTTTTGAATGCATTTAACTTTCATTTGATTTAAAAAGCTTTGTTTAAATGTAATTGACTTTCACTTGATTTAATTACTTTTTTTTAATTGCATTTGACTTTCAGTTGATTCAAAAAGATTTGTTTGAATGTGCTTGACTTTCATACGATTCAATTAGCATTGTTGAACGGATTTGACAATCATTTGATTCAAAAAGCTTTGTTTGACTTTCACTTGATTCAAATCGCTATTTTGAATGCATTTGAATTTCATTTGATTGAAAAAGCTTTGTTTGAATGTGTTTGATTTTCATTTGATTAAATTAGCTTTGTTTGAATGTGATTGACTTTCATTTGAATCAATTAGCTTTGTTTAATGCATTTGACTTTCATTTAATTCAAAAAGCTTTGTTTGAATGTGTTTGACTTTAATTTGATTCAAATAGCTTTGTTTGAATGTTTTTGACTTTCACTTGATTTAAATACCTTTTTTGAATGCGTTTGACTTTCATATGATTCAAATAGCATTTCTTGAATGTGTTTGACTTTCATTTGGTTCAAATAGCTTTGTTTAAATGTGTTTGACTTTCATTTGATTCAATTAGCTTTGCTTGAATGCGGTTAACTTTCAATTGAGTCAATTTGCTTTGTTGAATGCATTTGACTTTCATTTGATTCAAAAAGTTTTGTTTGACTGTCATCTGATTCAATTAGCCTCGTTGAATGCATTTCACAATCATTTGATTCAAAAAGCTTTCTTTGAATTCTTTGGACTTTTACTTGATTCAATTAGCCTTTTTGAAAGCATTTGACTTTCATATGATTTAATTAGCTTTGTTTGAATGTTTTTGACTTTCATTTGATGCAATTAGCTTTGTCTGAATATGTTTGAATTTCGTTTGATTTAATTATCTTTTTTGAATGCATTTGACTTTCATTTGATTCAGATAGCATTGTTTGAATGTGTTTGACTTTCATTTGATTCAAATAGCTTTGTTTGAATGTGTTTGCCTTCCATTGGATTTAATTAGCTTTGTTTGAATGTGGTTGACTTTTAATTGATTCAATTTGATCTATTGAATGCATTTGACTTTCATTTGATTCAAAAAGATTTGTTTGAATGTGTTTGACTTTCATATGATTCAATTAGTATCGTTGAATGCATTTGACAATCATTTGATACAAAAAGCTATGTTTGAATTTGTTTGACTTTCACTCTATTCAATTAGCTTTTTTGAACTCATTTGACTTTCTTTGGATTCAAAAAGCTTTGTTTGAATGAGTTTGAATTTCACTTGATTTAAATTAGCTTTGTTTGAATGTGGTTAACTTTCATTTGATTCAATTAGCTTTGTTTGAATGTGGTTGACTTTCATTTGATTCAATTAGGTTTGTTAGAATGCCATTGACTTTTGTTTGATTCAATTAGGTTTGTTAGAATGCCATTGCCTTTCATTTGATTCAATTAGCTTTGTTGAATGCATATGACTTTCATTTGATTCAAAAAGTTTTGTTTGAATGTGTTTGACTTTCATTTGATTCAATTAGCATCGTTGAATGCATTTGACAATCATTTGATTCAAAAATCTATGTTTGAATTTGTTTGACTTTCACTTGATTCAATTAGCTTTTTTGAACTCATTTGACTTTCTTTGGATTCAAAAAGCTTTGTTTGAATGTGTTTGAATTTCACTTGATTTAAATTAGCTTTGTTTGAATGTGGTTAACTTTCATTTGATTCAATTAGCTTTGTTTGAATGTGGTTGACTTTCATTTGATTCAATTAGGTTTGTTAGAATGCCATAGACTTTCGTTTGATTCAATTAGGTTTGTTAGAATGCCATTGCCTTTCATTTGATTCAATTAGCTTTGTTGAATGCATATGACTTTCATTTGATTCAAAAAGTTTTGTTTGAATGTGTTTGACTTTCATTTGATTCAATTAGCATCGTTGAACACATTTGACAGTCATTTGATTCAAAAAGCTTTGTTTGAATTACCTAGACTTTCACTTGATTCAATTAGCTTTTTTGAATGCATTTAACTTTCATTTGATTTAAAAAGCTTTGTTTAAATGCATTTAACTTCCATTTGATTTAAAAAGCTTTGTTTAAATGTGTTTGACTTTCACTTGATTTAATTACTTTTTTTTAATTGCATTTGACTTTCAGTTGATTCAAACAGATTTGTTTGAATGTGCTTGACTTTCATACGATTCAATTAGCATCGTTGAACGGATTTGACAATCCTTTGATTCAAAAAGCTTTGTTTGACTTTCACTTGATTCAAATCGCTATTTTGAATGCATTTGAATTTCATTTGATTGAAAAAGCTTTGTTTGAATGTGTTTGATTTTCATTTGATTAAATTAGCTTTGTTTTAATGTGATTGACTTTCATTTGAATCAATTAGCTTTGTTTAATGCATTTGACTTTCATTTAATTCAAAAAGCTTTGTTTGAATGTGTTTGACTTTAATTTGATTCAAATAGCTTTGTTTGAATGTTTTTGACTTTCACTTGATTTAAATACCTTTTTTGAATGCGTTTGGCTTTCATTTGATTCAAATAGAATTCCTTGAATGTGTTTGACTTTCATTTGGTTCAAATAGCTTTGTTTAAATGTGTTTGACTTTCATTTGATTCAATTAGCTTTGCTTGAATGCGGTTAACTTTCAATTGAGTCAATTTGCTTTGTTGAATGCATTTGACTTTCTTTTGATTAAAAAAGTTTTGTTTGACTGTCATCTGATTCAATTAGCCTCGTTGAATGCATTTCAAAATCATTTGATTCAAAAAGCTTTGTTTGAATTCTTTGGACTTTTACTTGATTCAATTAGCTTTTTTGAAAGCATTTGACTTTCATATGATTTAATTAGCTTTGTTTGAATGTTTTTGACTTTCATTTGATGCAATTAGCTTTGTCTGAATATGTTTGAATTTCGTTTGATTTAATTATCTTTTTTGAATGCATTTGACTTTCATTTGATTCAGATACCATTGTTTGAATGTGTTTGACTTTCATTTGATTCAAATAGCTTTGTTTGAATGTGTTTGCCTTCCATTGGATTTAATTAGCTTTGTTTGAATGTGGTTGACTTTTAATTGAATCAATTTGATCTATTGAATGCATTTGACTTTCATTTGATTCAAAAAGATTTGTTTGAATGTGTTTGACTTTCATATGATTCAATTAGTATCGTTGAATGCATTTGACAATCATTTGATACAAAAAGCTATATTTGAATTTGTTTGACTTTCACTTGATTCAATTAGCTTTTTTGAACTCATTTGACTTTCTTTGGATTCAAAAAGCTTTGTTTGAATGTGTTTGAATTTCACTTGATTTAAATTAGCTTTGTTTGAATGTGGTTAACTTTCATTTGATTCAATTAGCTTTGTTTGAATGTGGTTCACTTTCATTTGATTCAATTAGGTTTGTTAGAATGCCATTGACTTTCGTTTGATTCAATTAGGTTTGTTAGAATGCCATTGACTTTCATTTGATTCAATTAGCTTTGTTGAATGCATATGACTTTCATTTGATTGAAAAAGCTTTGTTTTAATGTGTTTGACTTTCATTTGATTCAATTAGCATCGTTGAACGCATTTGACAGTCATTTGATTCAAAAAGCTTTGTTTGAATTACCTAGACTTTCACTTGATTCAATTAGCTTTTTTGAATGCATTTAACTTTCATTTGATTTAAAAAGCTTTGTTTAAATGTAATTGACTTTCACTTGATTTAATTACTTTTTTTTAATTGCATTTGACTTTCAGTTGATTCAAAAAGATTTGTTTGAATGTACTTGACTTTCATACGATTCAATTAGCATCGTTGAACGGATTTGACAATCATTTGATTCAAAACGCTTTGTTTGACTTTCACTTGATTCAAATCGCTATTTTGAATGCATTTGAATTTCATTTGATTGAAAAAGCTTTGTTTGATTGTGTTTAATTTTCATTTGATTAAATTAGCTTTGTTTGAATGTGATTGACTTTCATTTGAATCAATTAGCTTTGTTTAATGCATTTGACTTTTATTTAATTCAAAAAGCTTTGTTTGAATGTGTTTGACTTTAATTTGATTCAAATAGCTTTGTTTGAATGTTTTTGACTTTCACTTGATTTAAATACCTTTTTGAATGCGTTTGACTTTCATTTGATTCAAATAGCATTTCTTGAATGTGTTTGACTTTCATTTTGTTCAAATAGCTTTGTTTAAATGTGTTTGACTTTCATTTGATTCAATTAGCTTTGCTTGAATGCGGTTAACTTTCAATTGAGTCAATTTGCTTTGTTGAATGCATTTGACTTTCATTTGATTCAAAAAGTTTTGTTTGACTGTCATCTGATTCAATTAGCCTCGTTGAATGCATTTCACAATCATTTGATTCAAAAAGCTTTGTTTGAATTCTTTGGTCTTTTACTTGATTAAATTAGCTTTTTTGAAAGCATTTGACTTTCATATGATTTAAATAGCTTTGTTTGAATGTTTTTGACTTTCATTTGATGCAATTAGCTTTGTCTGAATGTGTTTGAATTTCGTTTGATTTAATTATCTTTTTTGAATGCATTTGACTTTCATTTGATTCAGATAGCATTGTTTGAATGTGTTTGACTTTCATTTGATTCAAATAGCTTTGTTTGAATGTTTTTGCCTTCCATTGGATTTAATTAGCTTTGTTTGAATGTGGTTGACTTTTAATTGATTCAATTTGATCTGTTGAATGCATTTGACTTTCATTTGATTCAAAAAGATTTGTTTGAATGTGTTTGACTTTCATATGATTCAATTAGTATCGTTGAATGCATTTGACAATCATTTGATACAAAAAGCTATGTTTGAATTTGTTTGACTTTCACTTGATTCAATTAGCTTTTTTGAACTCATTTGACTTTCTTTGGATTAAAAAAGCTTTGTTTGAATGTGTTTGAATTTCACTTGATTTAAATTAGCTTTGTTTGAATGTGGTTAACTTTCATTTGATTCAATTAGCTTTGTTTGAATGTGGTTGACTTTCATTTGATTCAATTAGGTTTGTTAGAATGCCATTGACTTTCGTTTGATTCAATTAGGTTTGTTAGAATGCCATTGACTTTCATTTGATTCAATTAGCTTTGTTGAATGCATATGACTTTCATTTGATTCAAAAAGTTTTGTTTGAATGTGTTTGACTTTCATTTGATTCAATTAGCATCGTTGAACACATTTGACAGTCATTTGATTCAAAAAGCTTTGTTTGAATTACCTAGACTTTCACTTGATTCAATTAGCTTTTTTGAATGCATTTAACTTTCATTTGATTTAAAAAGCTTTATTTAAATGTAATTGACTTTCACTTGATTTAATTACTTTTTTTTAATTGCATTTGACTTTCAGTTGATTCAAAAAGATTTGTTTGAATGTGCTTGACTTTCATACGATTCAATTAGCATCGTTGAACGGATTTGACAATCATTTGATTCAAAAAGCTTTGTTTGACTTTAACTTGATTCAAATCGCTATTTTGAATGCATTTGAATTTCATTTGATTGAAAAAGCTTTGTTTGAATGTGTTTGATTTTCATTTGATTAAATTAGCTTTGTTTGAATGTGATTGACTTTCATTTGAATCAATTAGCTTTGTTTAATGCATTTGACTTTCATTTAATTCAAAAAGCTTTGTTTGAATGTGTTTGACATTAATTTGATTCAAATAGCTTTGTTTGAATGTTTTTGACTTTCACTTGATTTAAATCCCTTTTTTGAATGCGTTTGACTTGCATTTGATTCAAATAGCATTTCTTGAATGTGTTTGACTTTCATTTGGTTCAAATAGCTTTGTTTAAATGTGTTTGACTTTCATTTGATTCAATTAGCTTTGCTTGAATGCGGTTAACTTTCAATTGAGTCAATTTGCTTTGTTGAATGCATTTGACTTTCATTTGATTCAAAAAGTTTTGTTTGACTGTCATCTGATTCAATTAGCCTCGTTGAATGCATTTCACAATCATTTGATTCAAAAAGCTTTGTTTGAATTCTTTGGACTTTTACTTGATTCAATTAGCTTTTTTGAAAGCATTTGACCTTCATATGATTTAATTAGCTTTGTTTGAATGTTTTTGACTTTCATTTGATGCAATTAGCTTTGTCTGAATGTGTTTGAATTTCGTTTGATTTAATTATCTTTTTTGAATGCATTTGACTTTCATTTGATTCAGATAGCATTGTTTGAATGTGTTTGACTTTCATTTGATTCAAATAGCTTTGTTTGAATGTGTTTGCCTTCCATTGGATTTAATTAGCTTTGTTTGAATGTGGTTGACTTTTAATTGATTCAATTTGATCTGTTGAATGCATTTGACTTTCATTTGATTCAAAAAGATTTGTTTGAATGTGTTTGACTTTCATATGATTCAATTAGTATCGTTGAATGCATTTGACAATCATTTGATACAAAAAGCTATGTTTGAATTTGTTTGACTTTCACTTGATTCAATTAGCTTTTTTGAACTCATTTGACTTTCTTTGGATTAAAAAAGCTTTGTTTGAATGTGTTTGAATTTCACTTGATTTAAATTAGCTTTGTTTGAATGTGGTTAACTTTCATTTGATTCAATTAGCTTTGTTTGAATGTGGTTGACTTTCATTTGATTCAATTAGGTTTGTTAGAATGCCATTGACTTTCGTTTGATTCAATTAGGTTTGTTAGAATGCCATTGCCTTTCATTTGATTCAATTAGCTTTGTTGAATGCATATGACTTTCATTTGATTCAAAAAGTTTTGTTTGAATGTGTTTGACTTTCATTTGATTCAAAAAGCTTTGTTTGAATTCTTTGGACTTTTACTTGATTCAATTAGCTTTTTTGAAAGCATTTGACTTTTCATATGATTTAATTAGCTTTGTTTGAATGTTTTTTACTTTCACTTTATTTAAATACCTTTTTTGAATGCGTTTGACTTTCATTTGATTCAAATAGCATTTCTTGAATGTGTTTGACTTTCATTTGGTTCAAATAGCTTTGTTTAAATGTGTTTGACTTTCATTTGATTCAATTAGCTTTGCTTGAATGTGGTTAACTTTCAATTGAGTCAATTTGCTTTGTTGAATGCATTTCAATTTCATTTTGATTCAAAAAGTTTTGTTTGACTGTCATCTGATTCAATTAGCCTCGTTGAATGCATTTCACAATCATTTGATTCAAAAAGCTTTGTTTGAATTCTTTGGACTTTTACTTGATTCAATTAGCTTTTTTGAAAGCATTTGACTTTCATATGATTTAATTAGCTTTGTTTGAATGTTATGGACTTTCATTTGATGCAATTAGCTTTGTCTGAATGTGTTTAACTTCCGTTTGATTTAATTATCTTTTTTGAATGCATTTGACTTTCATTTGATTCAAATAGCATTGTTTGAATGTGTTTGACTTTCATTTGATTCAAATAGCTTTGTTTGAATGTGTTTGCCTTCCATTGGATTTAATTAGCTTTGTTTGAATGTGGTTGACTTTTAATTGATTCAATTTGATCTGTTGAATGCATTTGACTTTCATTTGATTCAAAAAGATTTGTTTGAATGTGTTTGACTTTCATATGATTCAATTAGTATCGTTGAATGCATTTGACAATCAATTGATTCAAAAAGCTATGTTTGAATTTGTTTGACTTTCACTTGATTCAATTAGCTTTTTTGAACTCATTTGACTTTTCTTTGGATTCAAAAAGCTTTGTTTGAATGTGTTGGAATTTCACTTAAAATTAGCTTTCTTTGAATGTGGTTAACTTTCATTTGATTCAATTAGCTTTGTTTCAATGTGGTTGACTTTCATTTGATTCAATTAGGTTTGTTAGAATGCCATTGACTTTCGTTTGATTCAATTAGGTTTGTTAGAATGCCATTGACTTTCATTTGATTCAATTAGCTTTGTTGAATGCATATGACTTTCATTTGATTCAAAAAGCTTTGTTTGAATGTGTTTGACTTTCATTTGATTCAATTAGCATCTTTGAACACATTTGACAGTCATTTGATTCAAAAAGCTTTGTTTGAATTACCTAGACTTTCACTTGATTCAATTAGCTATTTTGAATGCATTTAACTTTCATTTGATTTAAAAAGCTTTGTTTAAATGTAATTGACTTTCACTTGATTTAATTACTTTTTTTTAATTGCATTTGACTTTCAGTTGATTCAAAAAGATTTGTTTGAATGTGCTTGACTTTCATACGATTCAATTAGCATCGTTGAACGGATTTGACAATCATTTAATTCAAAAAGCTTTGTTTGACTTTCACTTGATTCAAATCGCTATTTTGAATGCATTTGAATTTCATTTGATTGAAAAAGCTTTGTTTGAATGTGTTTGATTTTCATTTGATTGAATTAGCTTTGTTTGAATGTGATTGACTTTCATTTGAATCAATTAGCTTTGTTTAATGCATTTGACTTTCATTTAATTCAAAAAGCTTTGTTTGAATGTGTTTGACTTTAATTTGGTTCAAATAGCTTTGTTTGAATGTTTTTTACTTTCACTTGATTTAAATACCTTTTTTGAATGCGTTTGACTTTCATTTGATTCAAATAGCATTTCTTGAATGTGTTTGACTTTCATTTGGTTCAAATAGCTTTGCTTAAATGTGTTTGACTTTCATTTGATTCAATTAGCTTTGCTTGAATGTGGTTAACTTTCAATTGAGTCAATTTGCTTTGTTGAATGCATTTGACTTTCATTTGATTCAAAAAGTTTTGTTTGACTGTCATCTTATTCAATTATCCTCGTTGAATGCATTTCACAATCATTTGATTCAAAAAGCTTTGTTTGAATTCTTTGGTCTTTTACTTGATTCAATTAGCTTTTTTGAAAGCATTTGACTTTGATATGATTTAATTAGCTTTGTTTGAATGTTTTTGACTTTCATTTGATGCAATTAGCTTTGTCTGAATGTGTTTGACTTTCGTTTGATTTAATTTTCTTTTTTGAATGCATTTGACTTTCATTTGATTCAGATAGCATTGTTTGAATGTGTTTGACTTTCATTTGATTCAAATAGCTTTGTTTGAATGTGTTTGCCTTCCATTGGATTTAATTAGCTTTGTTTGAATGTGGTTGACTATTAATTGATTCAATTTGATCTGTTGAATGCATTTGACTTTCATTTGATTCAAAAAGATTTGTTTGAATGTGTTTGACTTTCATATGATTCAATTAGTATCGTTGAATGCATTTGACAATCATTTGATTCAAAAAGCTATGTTTGAATTTGTTTGACTTTCACTTGATTCAATTAGCTTTTTTGAACTCATTTGACTTTCTTTGGATTCAAAAAGCTTTGTTTGAATGTGTTTGAATTTCACTTAATTTAAATTTGCTTTGTTTGAATGTGGTTAACTTTCATTTGATTCAATTAGCTTTGTTTCAATGTGGTTGACTTTCATTTGATTCAATTAGGTTTGTTAGAATACCATTGACTTTCGTTTGATTCAATTAGGTTTGTTAGAATGCCATTGACTTTCATTTGATTCAATTAGCTTTGTTGAATGCATATGACTTTCATTTGATTCAAAAAGCTTTGTTTGAATGTCTTTGACTTTCATTTGATTCAATTAGCATCGTTGAACACATTTGACAGTCATTTGATTCAAAAAGTTTGGTTTAAATAACCTAGACTTTCACTTGATTCAATTAGCTTTTTTGAATGCATTTAACTTTCATTTGATTTAAATAGCTTTGTTTAAATGTAATTGACTTTCACTTGATTTAATTACTTTTTTTTTAATTGCATTTGACTTTCAGTTGATTCAAAAAGATTTGTTTGAATGTGCTTGACTTTCATACGATTCAATTAGCATCGTTGAACGGATTTGACAATCATTTGATTCAAAAATCTTCGTTTGACTTTCACTTAGTTCAAATCGCTATTTTGAATGCATTTGAATTTCATTTGATTGAAAAAGCTTTGTTTGAATGTGTTTGATTTTCATTTGATTAAATTAGCTTTGTTTTGAATGTGATTGACTTTCATTTGAATCAATTAGCTTTGTTTAATGCATTTGACTTTCATTTAATTCAAAAAGCTTTGTTTGAATGTGTTTGACATTAATTTGATTCAAATAGCTTTGTTTGAATGTTTTTGACTTTCACTTGATTTAAATCCCTTTTTTGAATGCGTTTGACTTGCATTTGATTCAAATAGCATTTCTTGAATGTGTTTGACTTTCATTTGGTTCAAATAGCTTTGTTTAAATGTGTTTGACTTTCATTTGATTCAATTAGCTTTGCTTGAATGCGGTTAACTTTCAATTGAGTCAATTTGCTTTGTTGAATGCATTTGACTTTCATTTGATTCAAAAAGTTTTGTTTGACTGTCATCTGATTCAATTAGCCTCGTTGAATGCATTTCACAATCATTTGATTCAAAAAGCTTTGTTTGAATTCTTTGGACTTTTACTTGATTCAATTAGCTTTTTTGAAAGCATTTGACTTTCATATGATTTAATTAGCTTTGTTTGAATGTTTTTGACTTTCATTTGATGCAATTAGCTTTGTCTGAATGTGTTTGACTTTCGTTTGATTTAATTATCTTTTTTGAATGCATTTGACTTTCATTTGATTCAGATAGCATTGTTTGAATGTGTTTGACTTTCTTTTGATTCAAATAGCTTTGTTTGAATGTGTTTTGCCTTCCATTGGATTTAATTAGCTTTGTTTGAATGTGGTTGACTATTAATTGATTCAATTTGATCTGTTGAATGTATTTGACTTTCATTTGATTCAAAAAGTTTTATTTGAATGTGTTTGACTTTCATATGATTCAATTAGTATCGTTGAATGCATTTGACAATCATTTGATTCAAAAAGCTATGTTTGAATTTGTTTGACCTTCACTTGATTCAATTAGCTTTTTTGAACTAATTTGACTTTCTTTGGATTCAAAAAGCTTTGTTTGAATGTGTTTGAATTTCACTTGATTTAAATTAGCTTTCTTTGAATGTGGTTAACTTTCATTTGATTCAATTAGCTTTGTTTCAATGTGGTTGACTTTCATTTGATTCATTTAGGTTTGTTAGAATGCCATTGACTTTCGTTTGATTCAATTAGGTTTGTTAGAATGCCATTGACTTTCATTTGATTCAATTAGCTTTTGTTCAATGCATATGACTTTCATTTGATTCAAAAAGCTTTGTTTGAATGTGTTTGACTTTCATTTGATTCAATTAGCATCGTTGAACACATTTGACAGTCATTTGATTCAAAAAGCTTTGTTTGAATTACCTAGACTTTCACTTGATTCAATTAGCTTTTTTGAATGCATTTAACTATCATTTGATTTAAAAAAGCTTTGTTTAAATGTAATTGACTTTCACTTGATTTAATTACTTTTTTTTTAATTGCATTTTGACTTTCAGTTGATTCAAAAAGATTTGTTTGAATGTGCTTGACTTTCATACGATTCAATTAGCATCGTTGAACGGATTTGACAATCATTTGATTCAAAAAGCTTTGTTTGACTTTCACTTGATTCAAATCGCTATTTTGAATGCATTTGAATTTCATTTGATTGAAAAAGCTTTGTTTTGAATGTGTTTTGATTTTCATTTGATTAAATTAGCTTTGTTTGAATGTGATTGACTTTCATTTGAATCAATTAGCTTTGTTTAATGCATTTGACTTTCATTTAATTCAAAAAGCTTTGTTTGAATGTGTTTGACTTTAATTTGATTCAAATAGCTTTGTTTGAATGTTTTTTGACTTTCACTTGATTTAAAATACCTTTTTTTGAATGCGTTTGACTTTCATATGATTCAAATAGCATTTCTTGAATGTGTTTGACTTTCATTTGGTTCAAATAGCTTTGCTTAAATGTGTTTGGCTTTCATTTGATTCAGTTAGCTTTGCTTGAATGTGGTTAACTTTCAATTGAGTCAATTTGCTTTGTTGAATGCATTTGACTTTCATTTGATTCAAAAAGTTTTGTTTGACTGTCATATGATTCAATTAGCCTCGTTGAATGCATTTCACAATCATTTGATTCAAAAAGCTTTGTTTGAATTCTTTGGACTTTTACTTGATTCAATTAGCTTTTTTGAAAGCATTTGACTTTCATATGATTTAATTAGCTTTGTTTGAATGTTTTTGACTTTCATTTGATGCAATTAGCTTTGTCTGAATGTGTTTGACTTTCGTTTGATTTAATTATCTTTTTTGAATGCATTTGACTTTCATTTGATTCAGATAGCATTGTTTGAATGTGTTTGACTTTCATTTGATTCAAATAGCTTTGTTTGAATGTGTTTGCCTTCCATTGGATTTAATTAGCTTTGTTTGAATGTGGTTGACTTTTAATTGATTCAATTTGATCTGTTGAATGCATTTGACTTTCATTTGATTCAAAAAGATTTGTTTGAATGTGTTTGACTTTCATATGATTCAATTAGTATCGTTGAATGCATTTGACAATCATTTGATTCAAAAAGCTATGTTTGAATTTGTTTGACTTTCACTTGATTCAATTAGCTTTTTTGAACTCATTTGACTTTCTTTGGATTCAAAAAGCTTTGTTTGAATGTGTTTGAATTTCACTTGATTTAAATTAGCTTTGTTTGAATGTGGTTAACTTTCATTTGATTCAATTAGCTTTGTTTGAATGTGGTTGACTTTCATTTGATTCAATTAGGTTTGTTAGAATGCCATTGACTTTCGTTTGATTCAATTAGGTTTGTTAGAATGCCATTGACTTTCATTTGATTCAATTAGCTTTGTTGAATGCATATGACTTTCATTTGATTCAAAAAGCTTTGTTTGAATGTGTTTGACTTTCATTTGATTCAATTAGCATCGTTGAACACATTTGACAGTCATTTGATTCAAAAAGCTTTGTTTGAATTACCTAGACTTTCACTTGATTCAATTAGCTTTTTTGAATGCATTTAACTTTCATTTGATTTAAAAAGCTTTGTTTAAATGTAATTGACTTTCACTTGATTTAATTACTTTTTTTTAATTGCATTTGACTTTCAGTTGATTCAAAAAGATTTGTTTGAATGTGCTTGACTTTCATGATTCAATTAGCATCGTTGAACGGATTTGACAATCATTTGATTCAAAAAGCTTTGTTTGACTTTCACTTGATTCAAATCGCTATTTTGAATGCATTTGAATTTCATTTGATTGAAAAAGCTTTGTTTGAATGTGTTTGATTTTCATTTGATTAAATTAGCTTTTTTGAATGTGATTGACTTTCATTTGAATCAATTAGCTTTGTTTAATGCATTTGACTTTCATTTAATTCAAAAAGCTTTGTTTGAATGTGTTTGACTTTTTGATTCAAATAGCTTTGTTTGAATGTTTTTGACTTTCACTTGATTTAAATACCTTTTTTGAATGCGTTTGACTTTCATTTGATTCAAATAGCATTTCTTGAATGTGTTTGACTTTCATTTGGTTCAAATAGCTTTGTTTAAATGTGTTTGACTTTCATTTGATTCAATTAGCTTTGCTTGAATGTGGTTAACTTTCAATTGAGTCAATTTGCTTTGTTGAATGCATTTGACTTTCATTTGATTCAAAAAGTTTTGTTTGACTGTCATATGATTCAATTAGCCTCGTTGAATGCATTTGACAATCATTTGATTCAAAAAGCTTTGTTTGAATTCTTTGGACTTTTACTTGATTCAATTAGCTTTTTTGAAAGCATTTGACTTTCATATGATTTAATTAGCTTTGTTTGAATGTTTTTGACTTTCATTTGATGCAATTAGCTTTGTCTGAATGTGTTTGACTTTCGTTTGATTTAATTATCTTTTTTGAATGCATTTGACTTTCATTTGATTCAGATAGCATTGTTTGAATGTGTTTGACTTTCATTTGATTCAAATAGCTTTGTTTGAATGTGTTTGCCTTCCATTGGATTTAATTAGCTTTGTTTGAATGTGGTTGACTTTTAATTGATTCAATTTGATCTGTTGAATGCATTTGACTTTCATTTGATTCAAAAAGATTTGTTTGAATGTGTTTGACTTTCATATGATTCAATTAGTATCGTTGAATGCATTTGACAATCATTTGATTCAAAAAGCTATGTTTGAATTTGTTTGACTTTCACTTGATTCAATTAGCTTTTTTGAACTCATTTGACTTTCTTTGGATTCAAAAAGCTTTGTTTGAATGTGTTTGAATTTCACTTGATTTAAATTAGCTTTGTTTGAATGTGGTTAACTTTCATTTGATTCAATTAGCTTTGTTTGAATGTGGTTGACTTTCATTTGATTCAATTAGGTTTGTTAGAATGCCATTGACTTTCGTTTGATTCAATTAGGTTTTTAGAATGCCATTGACTTTCATTTGATTCAATTAGCTTTTTTGAATGCATATGACTTTCATTTGATTCAAAAAGCTTTGTTTGAATGTGTTTGACTTTCATTTGATTCAATTAGCATCGTTGAACACATTTGACAGTCATTTGATTCAAAAAGCTTTTTTGAATTACCTAGACTTTCACTTGATTCAATTAGCTTTTTTGAATGCATTTAACTTTCATTTGATTTAAAAAAGCTTTGTTTAAATGTTTGACTTTCACTTGATTTAATTATTTTTTTAATTGCATTTGACTTTCAGTTGATTCAAAAAAGATTTGTTTGAATGTGCTTGACTTTCATATGATTCAATTAGCATCGTTGAACGGATTTGACAATCATTTGATTCAAAAAGCTTTGTTTGACTTTCACTTGATTCAAATCGCTATTTTGAATGCATTTGAATTTCATTTGATTGAAAAAGCTTTGTTTGAATGTGTTTGATTTTCTTAAATTAGCTTTGTTTGAATGTGATTGACTTTCATTTGAATCAATTAGCTTTGTTTAATGCATTTGACTTTCATTTAATTCAAAAGCTTTGTTTGAATGTGTTTGACTTTAATTTGATTAATAGCTTTGTTTGAATGTTTTTGACTTTCATTTGATGCAATTAGCTTTGTCTGAATGTGTTTGACTTTCGTTTGATTTAATTATCTTTTTTTGAATGCATTTGACTTTCATTTGATTCAGATAGCATTGTTTGAATGTGTTTGACTTTCATTTGATTCAAATAGCTTTGTTTGAATGTGTTTGCCTTCCATTGGATTTAATTAGCTTTGTTTGAATGTGGTTGACTTTTAATTGATTCAATTTGATCTGTTGAATGCATTTGACTTTCATTTGATTCAAAAAGATTTGTTTGAATGTGTTTGACTTTCATATGATTCAATTAGTATCGTTGAATGCATTTGACAATCATTTGATTCAAAAAGCTATGTTTGAATTTGTTTGACTTTCACTTGATTCAATTAGCTTTTTTGAACTCATTTGACTTTCTTTGGATTCAAAAAGCTTTGTTTGAATGTGTTTGAATTTCACTTGATTTAAATTAGCTTTGTTTGAATGTGGTTAACTTTCATTTGATTCAATTAGCTTTGTTTGAATGTGGTTGACTTTCATTTGATTCAATTAGGTTTGTTAGAATGCCATTGACTTTCGTTTGATTCAATTAGGTTTGTTAGAATGCCATTGACTTTCATTTGATTCAATTAGCTTTGTTGAATGCATATGACTTTCATTTGATTCAAAAAGCTTTGTTTGAATGTGTTTGACTTTCATTTGATTCAATTAGCATCGTTGAACACATTTGACAGTCATTTGATTCAAAAAGCTTTGTTTGAATTACCTAGACTTTCACTTGATTCAATTAGCTTTTTTGAATGCATTTAACTTTCATTTGATTTAAAAAGCTTTGTTTAAATGTAATTGACTTTCACTTGATTTAATTACTTTTTTTTAATTGCATTTGACTTTCAGTTGATTCAAAAAGATTTGTTTGAATGTGCTTGACTTTCATATGATTCAATTAGCATCGTTGAACGGATTTGACAATCATTTGATTCAAAAAGCTTTGTTTGACTTTCACTTGATTCAAATCGCTATTTTGAATGCATTTGAATTTCATTTGATTGAAAAAGCTTTGTTTGAATGTGTTTGATTTTCATTTGATTAAATTAGCTTTGTTTGAATGTGATTGACTTTCATTTTGAATCAATTAGCTTTGTTTAATGCATTTGACTTTCATTTAATTCAAAAAGCTTTGTTTGAATGTGTTTGACTTTAATTGATTCAAATAGCTTTGTTTGAATGTTTTGACTTTCACTTGATTTAAATACCTTTTTTGAATGCGTTTGACTTTCATTTGATTCAAATAGCATTTCTTGAATGTGTTTGACTTTCATTTGGTTCAAATAGCTTTGTTTAAATGTGTTTGACTTTCATTTTTTCAATTAGCTTTGCTTGAATGTGGTTAACTTTCAATTGAGTCAATTTGCTTTGTTGAATGCATTTGACTTTCATTTGATTCAAAAAGTTTTTTTGACTGTCATATGATTCAATTAGCCTCGTTGAATGCATTTGACAATCATTTGATTCAAAAAGCTTTGTTTGAATTCTTTGGACTTTTACTTGATTCAATTAGCTTTTTTGAAAGCATTTGACTTTCATATGATTTAATTAGCTTTGTTTGAATGTTTTTGACTTTCATTTGATGCAATTAGCTTTGTCTGAATGTGTTTGACTTTCGTTTGATTTAATTATCTTTTTTGAATGCATTTGACTTTCATTTGATTCAGATAGCATTGTTTGAATGTGTTTGACTTTCATTTGATTCAAATAGCTTTGTTTGAATGTGTTTGCCTTCCATTGGATTTAATTAGCTTTGTTTGAATGTGGTTGACTTTTAATTGATTCAATTTGATCTGTTGAATGCATTTGACTTTCATTTGATTCAAAAAGATTTGTTTGAATGTTTGACTTTCATATGATTCAATTAGTATCGTTGAATGCATTTGACAATCATTTGATTCAAAAAGCTATGTTTGAATTTGTTTGACTTTCACTTGATTCAATTAGCTTTTTTGAACTCATTTGACTTTCTTTGGATTCAAAAAGCTTTGTTTGAATGTGTTTGAATTTCACTTGATTTAAATTAGCTTTGTTTGAATGTGGTTAACTTTCATTTGATTCAATTAGCTTTGTTTGAATGTGGTTGACTTTCATTTGATTCAATTAGGTTTGTTAATGCCATTGACTTTCGTTTGATTCAATTAGGTTTGTTAGAATGCCATTGACTTTCATTTGATTCAATTAGCTTTGTTGAATGCATATGACTTTCATTTGATTCAAAAGCTTTGTTTGAATGTGTTTGACTTTCATTTGATTCAATTAGCATCGTTGAACACATTTGACAGTCATTTGATTCAAAAAGCTTTGTTTGAATTACCTAGACTTTCACTTGATCAATTAGCTTTTTTGAATGCATTTAACTTTCATTTGATTTAAAAAGCTTTGTTTAAATGTGTTTGACTTTCACTTGATTTAATTACTTTTTTTAATTGCATTTGACTTTCAGTTGATTCAAAAAGATTTGTTTGAATGTGCTTGACTTTCATATGATTCAATTAGCATCGTTGAACGGATTTGACAATCATTTGATTCAAAAAGCTTTGTTTGACTTTCACTTGATTCAAATCGCTATTTTGAATGCATTTGAATTTCATTTGATTGAAAAAGCTTTGTTTGAATGTGTTTGATTTTCATTTGATTAAATTAGCTTTGTTTGAATGTGATTGACTTTCATTTGAATCAATTAGCTTTGTTTAATGCATTTGAATTCTTGTGAGCTTGTTTGAAAACAATTTGGCTTTGACTTTTGATTCAAATATTTGAATTTTGACTTTCACTTGATTTAAATACCTTTTTGAATGCGTTTGACTTTCATTTGATTCAAATAGCATTTCTTGAATGTGTTTGACTTTCATTTGGTTCAAATAGCTTTGTTTAAATGTGTTTGACTTTCATTTGATTCAATTAGCTTTGCTTGAATGTGGTTAACTTTCAATTGAGTCAATTTGCTTTGTTGAATGCATTTGACTTTCATTTGATTGAAAAAGTTTTGTTTGACTGTCATATGATTCAATTAGCCTCGTTGAATGCATTTGACAATCATTTGATTCAAAAAGCTTTGTTTGAATTCTTTGGACTTTTACTTGATTCAATTAGCTTTTTTGAAAGCATTTGACTTTCATATGATTTAATTAGCTTTGTTGAATGTTTTTGACTTTCATTTGATGCAATTAGCTTTGTCTGAATGTGTTTGACTTTCGTTTGATTTAATTATCTTTTTTGAATGCATTTGACTTTCATTTGATTCAGATAGCATTGTTTGAATGTGTTTGACTTTCATTTGATTCAAATAGCTTTGTTTGAATGTGTTTGCCTTCCATTGGATTTAATTAGCTTTGTTTGAAATGGTTGACTTTTAATTGATTCAATTTGATCTGTTGAATGCATTTGACTTTCATTTGATTCAAAAAGATTTGTTTGAATGTTTTGACTTTCATATGATTCAATTAGTATCGTTGAATGCATTTGACAATCATTTGATTCAAAAAGCTATGTTTGAATTTGTTTGACTTTCACTTGATTCAATTAGCTTTTTTGAACTCATTTGACTTTCTTTGGATTCAAAAAGCTTGTTTGAATGTGTTTGAATTTCACTTGATTTAAATTAGCTTTGTTTGAATGTGGTTAACTTTCATTTGATTCAATTAGCTTTGTTTGAATGTGGTTGACTTTCATTTGATTCAATTAGGTTTGTTAGAATGCCATTGACTTTCGTTTGATTCAATTAGGTTTTAGAATGCATTGACTTTCATTTGATTCAATTAGCTTTGTTGAATGCATATGACTTTCATTTGATTCAAAAAGCTTTGTTTGAATGTGTTTGACTTTCATTTGATTCAATTAGCATCGTTGAACACATTTGACAGTCATTTGATTCAAAAAGCTTTGTTTGAATTACCTAGACTTTCACTTGATTCAATTAGCTTTTTTGAATGCATTTAACTTTCATTTGATTTCTTTGTTTAAATTGACTTTCACTTGATTTAATTATTTTTTTAATTGCATTTGACTTTCAGTTGATTCAAAAAATTTGTTTGAATGTGCTTGACTTTCATATGATTCAATTAGCATCGTTGAAGGATTTGACAATCATTTGATTCAAAAAGCTTTGTTTGACTTTCACTTGATTCAAATCGCTATTTTGAATGCATTTGAATTTCATTTGATTGAAAAAGCTTTGTTTGAATGTGTTTGATTTTCATTTGATTAAATTAGCTTTGTTTGAATGTTGACTTTCATTTGAATCAATTAG
>NW_018745197.1:0-16122 GCF_001683475.1 Chenopodium quinoa
TTGAATTTTTTAGATGTTTTTACTTTCATTTGATTCAATTAGATTTGTAGAATGCATTTGAATTCATTTGATTCAAATAGCTTTGTCTGAATGTGTTTGACTTTCATTTGATTTAATTAGATTTTTAAGATGTTTTTTACTTTCGTTTGATTCAATTAGCTTTGTTGAATGCATTTGACTTTAATTTGATTCAAAAAGCTATGTTTGAATGTGTTTGATTTACATTTGATATAATCAGCTTTGTTTGAATGTGTTTGACTTCATTTGATTCAATTAGCTTTGTTTGAATGTGTTTGACTTTCATTTTATTCAATTAGGTTTGTTTTGAATGTGTTTGACTTTCATTTGATTCAATTGGCTTTGTTGGAATGTTTTTTACTTTCATTTGATTCAATTAGCTTTGTCGAATGCATTTTTGTTTAATTTGATTCAAATAGCTTTGTTTGAATGTGTTTGACTTTAATTTCATTCAATTAGCTTTGTAGAAATGCATTTGACCTTCATTTGATTCAAAAAGATCTGTTTGAATGTGTTTGACTTACATTTGATTCAATTAGCTTTGTTTGAATGTGTTTGACTTTCATTTGATTCAATTAGCTCTGTTTGAATGTATTAGACTTTCATTTGATTCAATTAGGTTTGTTTGAATGTGTTTGACTTTTATTTGATTCAATTAGCTTTGTTTGAAAATGTTTGACTTTCATTTGATTCAATTAGCTTTATAGAATGCTTTTGAATTTCAATTTATTCAAATAGCTTTGTCTGAATTGTTTGACTTTCATTTGAATTTATTAGATTTTTTTTAATGTTTTTACTTTCGTTTGATTCAATTAGCTTTGTTGAATGCATTTGACTTTAATTTGATTCAAAAAGCTCTGTTTGAATGTGTTTGACTTACATTTGATCTAATCAGCTTTGTTTGAATGTGTTTGACTTACATTGATCTAATCAGCTTTTTTGAATGTTTGACTTTCATTTGATTCAATTAGCTTTGTTTGAATGTGTTTGACTTTTATTTGATTCAATTAGGTTTGTTTGATTGCATTTGACTTTCATTTAATTCAAATAGCTTTGTTTGATTGTGTTTGACCTTCATTTGATTCAAAAAGCTCATTTTGAATGTGTTTGACTTTCATTTGATTCAATTAGCTCTGTTTGAATGTGTTGTCTTTCATTTGATTCAATTAGCTTTGTTTGAATGTGTTTGACTTTCATTTGATTCAATTGGCTTTTAGAATGCATTTGACCTTAATTTGATTCAAAAGATCTTTTTGAATTGGTTTGACTTTCATTGATTCAATTAGCTCTGTTTGAATGTGTTCGTCTTTCATTTGATTCAATTAGGTTTGTTGAATGTGTTTAAATTTCATTTGATTCAATTAGCTTTGTAGATTGCATTTGACTTTCATTAAATTCAAATAGCTTTGTTGAATGTGTTTGACTTTCATTTGATTTAATTAGCTTTTTATTGTGTTTGACTTTCATTTGATTTAATTAGATTTTTTTAGATGTTTTTGACTTTCATTTGATTCATTTAGCTTTGTTGAATGCATTTGACTTTAATTTGATTCAAAAAGCTCTGTTTGAATGTGTTTGACTTACATTTGATCTAATCAGCTTTGTTTTTGAATGTGTTTCACTTTCATTTGATTCAATTAGCTTTGTTTGAATGTGTTTGACTTTCATTTGATTCAATTAGGTTTGTTTGAATGTGTTTGACTTTCATTTGATTCAATTGGCTTTGTTGAATGTTTTTGACTTTCATTTGATTCAATTAGCTTGTAGAAAGCATTTGACTTTTATTTGATTCAAATAGCTGTGTTTGAATATGTTTGACTTTCATTTGATTCAATTAGCTTTGTTGAATGCATTTGACCTTAATTTGATTCAAAAAGATCTTTTGAATGGGTTTGACTTTCATTTGATTCAATTAGCTCTGTTTGAATGTGTTCGTCTTTCATTTGATTCAATTAGGTTTGTTTGAATGTGTTTTTCATTTGATTCAATTAGCTTTGTAGATTGCATTTGACTTTCATTTAATTCAAATAGCTTTGTTTGAATGTGTTTGACTTACATTTGATTCAATAGCTTTGTTTGAATGTGTTGACTTTCATTTGATTCAATTAGCTTGTTTGAATGTATTTGACTTTCATTTGATTCAATTAGGTTTGTTTGAATGTGTTTTACTTTTATTTGATTCAATTAGCTTTGAAAGTGTTTGACTTTCATTTGATTCAAATAACTATGTTTGAATATGTTGTACTTTCATTTGATTCAATTAGCTTTGTTGAATGCATTTGACTTTCATTTGATTTAAAAAACCCTGTTTGATGTGTTTGACTTACATTTGATTCAATTAGCTTTGACTTTCATTTGATTCAATAGCTCTGTTTGAATGTTTGACTTTCATTTGATTCAATTAGGTTTGTTGAATGTGTTTGACTTTCATTTGATTCAATTAGCTCTGTTTGAATGTTTGACTTTCATTTGATTCAATTAGGTTTGTTTGAATGTGTTTTACTTTATTTGATTCAATTAGCTTTGTTTGAAGTGTTTGACTTTCATTTGATTCAAATAGCTGTGTTTGAATATGTTTGACTTTCATTTGATTCAGTTAGCTTTGTTGAATGCATTTGACTTTCATTTGATTTAAAAAGCTCTGTTTGATTGTGTTTGACTTACATTTGATTCAATTAGCTTTGTTTGAATGTGTTTGACTTTCATTTGATTCAATTAGGTTTGTTTGAATGTATTTGACTTTCATTTGATTCAATTAGGTTTGTTTGAATGTGTTTTACTTTTATTTGATTCAATTAGCTTTGTTTGAAAGTGTTTGACTTTCATTTGATTCAATTAGCTTTATAGAATGCTTTTGACTCTCATTTGATTCAAATAGTTTTGTTTGAATGTGTTTGACCTTTATTGATATAATTTGAATTTTTTAGATGTTTTTACTTTCATTTAATTCAATTAGATTTGTAGAATGCATTTGAATTTCATTTGATTCAAATAGCTTTGTCTAAATGTGTTTGACTTTCATTTGATTTAATTAGATTTTTTTTAATGTTTTTGACTTTCGTTTGATTCAATTAGCTTTGTTGAATGCATTTGACTTTAATTTGATTCAAAAAGCTCTGTTTGAATGTGTTTGACTTACATTTGATCTAATCAGCTTTGTTTGAATGTGTTTGACTTTCATTTGATTCAATTAGCTTTGTTTGAATGTTTGACTTTCATTTGATTCAATTAGGTTTGTTTGAATGTGTTTGACTTTCATTTGATTCAATTGGCTTTGTTTGAATGTTTTTGACTTTCATTTGATTCAATTAGCTTTGTAGAAATCATTTGACTTTCAATTGATTCAATTAGCTTTGTTTGAATGTGTTCGTCTTTCATTTGATTCTATTAGGTTTGTTTGAATGTGTTTAAATTTCATTTGATTCAATTAGCTTTGTAGATTGCATTTGACTTTCATTTAATTCAAATAGCTTTGTTTGAATGTGTTTGACTTTCATTTGATTTAATTAGCTTTTTTATTGTGTTTGACTTTCATTTGATTTAATTAGATTTTTTTAGATGTTTTTGACTTTCATTTGATTCATTTAGCTTTGTAGAATGCATTTGACTTTCAGTGATTCAAATAGCTTTCTCTGAATGTGTTTGACTTTCATTTGATTTAATTTTTTTTTAGATGTTTTTCACTTTCGTTTGATTCAATTAGCATTGTTGAATACATTTGACTTTCATTTGATTCAAAAAGCTCTATTTGAATGTGTTTGACTTAAATTTTATCCAATTAGCTTTGTTTCAATGTGTTTGATTTTCATTTGATTCAATTAGCTTTGTAGGTTGTTTGACCTTCATTTGATTCAAAAAGCTCTTTTTAAATGTGTTTGACTTTCATTTTATTTAATTAGCTCTGTTTGAATGATTTTGACTTTCATTTGATTCAATTAGGTTTATTTGAATGTGTTTGACTTTCATTTGATTCAATTCGCTTTGTTCGAATGTTTTTGACTTTCATTTGATTTAATTAACTTTATAAAATGCATTTGACTTTCATTTGATTCAAATAGCTTTGTCTGAATGTGATTGAATTTCATTTGATTTAATTAGGTTTTTTGGATGTTTTTGATTTTAATTTGATTCAATTAGCTTTGTTGAATGAATTTGACTTTAATTTGATTCAAAAAGCTCTGTTTGAATGTGTTTGGCTTACATTTGATCTAATCAGCTTTGTTTGAATGTGTTTGACTTTCATTTGATTCAATTAGCTTTGTTTGAATGTGTTTGAATTTCATTTGATTCAATTAGGTTTGTTTGAATGTGTTTGACTTTCATTTGATTCAATAGGCTTTTTTGGAATGTTTTTGACTTATATTTGATTCAATTAGCTTTGTAGAACGCATTTGACTTTCAATTGATTCAAATAGTTGTGTTTGAATGTGTTTGACTCTCATTTGATTCAATTAGCTCTGTTTGAATGTGTTTGACTTTCATTTGATTCAATTAGGTTTGTTTGAATGTGTTTTACTTTCATTTGATTCAATTAGGTTTGTTTGAATGCGTTTAACTTTCATTTGATTCAATTAGCTTTGTAGATTGCATTTGACTTTCATTTAATTCAAATAGCTTTGTTTGAATGTGTTTGACTTTAATTTGATTCAAAAAGCTTTGTTTGAATTTGTTTGACTTACATTTGATCTAATCAGCTTTGTTTGAATGTGTTTGACTTTCATTTGATTCAATTAGCTTTGTTTGAATGTGTTTGACTTTTATTTGATTCAATTAGGTTTGTTTAAATGTGCTTGACTTTCATTTGATTCAATTGGCTTTGTTGGAATGTGTTTGACTTTCATTTGATTCAATTAGCTTTGTTGAATGCATTTGACTTTAATTTGATTCAAAAAGCTCTGTTTGAATGTGTTTGACTTACATTTGATCTAATTAGCTTTGTTTGAATGTGTTTGACTTTCATTTGATTCAATTAGCTTTGTTTGAATGTGTTTGACTTACATTTGATTCAATTAGCTTTGTTTGAACGTGTTTGACTTTCATTTGATCCAATTAGCTCTGTTTGAATGTATTTGACTTTCATTTGATTCAATTAGGTTTGGTTGAATGTGTTTTACTTTTATTTGATTCAATTAGCTTTGTTTGAAAGTGTTTGACTTTCATTTGATTCAAATAGCTGTGTTTGAATATGTTTGACTTTCATTTGATTCAATTAGCTTTGTTGAATGCATTTGACTTTCATTTGATTTAAAAAGCCCTGTTTGATTGTGTTTGACTTACATTTGATTCAATTAGCTTTGTTTGAATGTGTTTGACTTTCATTTGATTCAATTAGCTCTGTTTGAATGTATTTGACTTTCATTTGATTCAATTAGGTTTGTTTGAATGTGTTTGACTTTCATTTGATTCAATTAGCTTTGTTTGAATGTTTGACTTTCATTTGATTCAATTAGGTTTGTTTGAATGTGTTTGACTTTCTTTTCAATTGGCTTTTTTGGAATGTTTTTGACTTTCATTTGATTCAATTAGCTTTGTAGAAAGCATTTGACTTTCAATTGTTTCAAATAGCTGTGTTTCAATGTGTTTTACTTTCATTTGATTCAATTAGCTCTGTTTGAATGTGTTTGACTTTCATTTGATTCTATTAGGTTTGTTTGAATGTGTTTTACTATAATTTGATTCAATTAGCTTTGTTTAAATGTGTTTGACTTTCATTTGATTCAATAAGCTTTATTGAATGCATTTGACTTTCATTTGATTCAATTAGCTCTGTTTGAATGTGTTCGTCTTTCATTTGATTCAATTAGGTTTGTTTGAATGCGTTCAACTTTCATTTGATTCAATTAGCTTTGTTTGAATGTGTTTGACTTTCATTTGATTCAATTAGGTTTGTTTGATTGCATTTCACTTTCATTTAATTCAAATAGCTTTGTTTGAATGTGTTTGACTTTCATTTGATTTAATTAGCTTTTTTTTATTGTGTTTGACTTTCATTTGATTTAATTAGATTTTTTAGATGTTTTTGACTTTCATTTGATTCAAATAGCTTTGTTGAATGCATTTCACTTTCATTTGATTCAATTAGCTTTGTTTGAATGTGTTTGACTTTCATTTGATTCAAATAGCTGTGTTTGAATATGTTTGACTTTCATTTGATTCAATTAGCTTTGTTGAATGCATTTGACTTTCATTTGATTTAAAAAAAGCTTTGTTTGAATGTTGTTTGACTTTCATTTGATTCAATTAGCTCTGTTTGAATGTATTTGACTTTCATTTGATTCAATTAGGTTTGTTTGAATATGTTTTACTTTCATTTGATTCAATTAGGTTTGTTTGAATGCGTTTAACTTTCATTTGATTCAATTAGCTTTGTTTGAATGTGTTTGACTTTCATTTGATTCAATTAGGTTTGTTTGATTGCATTTGACTTTCATTTAATTCAAATAGCTTTGTTTGAATGTGTTTGACTTTCATTTGAATTTAATTAGCTTTTTTATTATTGTGTTTGACTTTCATTTGATTTAATTAGATTTTTTTAGATGTTTTTGACTTTCATTTGATTCAATTAGCTTTGTTGAATGCATTTCACTTTCATTTGGTTCAATTAGCTTTGTTTGAATGTGTTTGACTTTCATTTGATTCAAATAGCTGTGTTTGAAAATATGTTTGACTTTCATTTGATTCAATTAGCTTTGTTGAATGCATTTGACTTTCATTTGATTTAAAAAGCTCTGTTTGAATGTGTTTGACTTACATTTGATTCAATTAGCTTTGTTTGAATGTGTTTGACTTTCATTTGATTCAATTAGCTCTGTTTGAATGTATTTGACTTTCATTTGATTCAATTAGGTTTGTTTGAATGTGTTTTACTTTTATTTGATTCAATTAGCTTTGTTTGAAAGTGTTTGACTTTCATTTGATTCAAATAGCTGTGTTTGAATATGTTTGACTTTCATTTGATTCAATTAGCTTTGTTGAATGCATTTGACTTTCATTTGATTTAAAAAGCTCTGTTTGATTGTGTTTGACTTACATTTGATCAATTAGCTTTGTTTGAATGTGTTTGACTTTCATTTGATTCAATTAGCTCTGTTTGAATGTATTTGACTTTCATTTGATTCAATTAGGTTTGTTTGAATGTGTTTGACTTTCATTTGATTCAATTAGCTTTGTTTGAATGTGTTTGACTTTCATTTGATTCAATTTAGGTTTGTTTGAATGTGTTTGACTTTCATTTGATTCAATTGGCTTTTTTGGAATGTTTTTGACTTTTATTTGATTCAATTAGCTTTGTAGAACGCATTTGACTTTCAATTGATTCAAAAAGCTGTGTTTGAATGTGTTTGACTCTCATTTGATTCAATTAGCTCTGTTTGAATGTGTTTGACTTTCATTTGATTCTATTAGGTTTGTTTGAATGTGTTTTACTATAATTTGATTCAATTAGCTTTGTTTAAATGTGTTTGACTTTCATTTGATTCAATTAGCTTTATTGAATGCATTTAACTTTCATTTGATTCAATTAGCTCTGTTTGAATGTGTTCGTCTTTCATTTGATTCAATTTGGTTTGTTTGAATGCGTTCAACTTTCATTTGATTCAATTAGCTTTGTTTTGAATGTGTTTGACTTTCATTTGATTCAATTAGGTTTGTTTGATTGCATTTGACTTTCATTTAATTCAAATAGCTTTGTTTGAATGTGTTTGACTTTCATTTGATTTAATTAGCTTTTTTTTATTGTGTTTGCCTTTCATTTGATTTAATTAGATTTTTTTAGATGTTTTTGACTTTCATTTGATTCAAATAGCTTTGTTGAATGCATTTCACTTTCATTTGATTCAATTAGCTTTGTTTGAATGTGTTTGACTTTCATTTGATTCAAATAGCTGTGTTTGAATATGTTGACTTTCATTTGATTCAATTAGCTTTGTTGAATGCATTTGACTTTCATTTGATTTAAAAAGCTTTGTTTGAATGTGTTTGACTTTCATTTGATTCAATTAGCTCTGTTTGAATGTATTTGACTTTCATTTGATTCAATTAGGTTTGTTTGAATATGTTTTACTTTCATTTGATTCAATTAGGTTTGTTTGAATGCGTTTAACTTTCATTTGATTCAATTAGCTTTGTTTGAATGTGTTTGACTTTCATTTGATTCAATTAGGTTTGTTTGATTGCATTTGACTTTCATTTAATTCAAATAGCTTTGTTTGAATGTGTTTGACTTTCATTTGATTTAATTAGCTTTTTATTATTGTGTTTGACTTTCATTTGATTTAATTAGATTTTTTTAGATGTTTTTGACTTTCATTTGATTCAATTAGCTTTGTTGAATGCATTTCACTTTCATTTGGTTCAATTAGCTTTGTTTGAATGTGTTTGACTTTCATTTGATTCAAATAGCTGTGTTTGAAAATATGTTTAACTTTCATTTGATTCAATTAGCTTTGTTGAATGCATTTGACTTTCATTTGATTTAAAAAGCTCTGTTTGAATGTGTTTGACTTTACATTTGATTCAATTAGCTTTGTTTGAATGTGTTTTGACTTTCATTTTGATTCAATTAGCTCTGTTTGAATGTATTTGACTTTCATTTGATTCAATTAGGTTTGTTTGAATGTGTTTTACTTTTATTTGATTCAATTAGCTTTGTTTTAAAGTGTTTGACTTTCATTTGATTCAAATAGCTGTGTTTGAATATGTTTGGACTTTCATTTGATTCAATTAGCTTTGTTGAATGCATTTGACTTTCATTTGATTTAAAAAAACTCTGTTTGATTGTGTTTGACTTACATTTGATTCAATTAGCTTTGTTTGAATGTGTTTGACTTTCATTTGATTCAATTAGCTCTGTTTGAATGTATTTGACTTTCATTTGATTCAATTAGGTTTGTTTGAATGTGTTTGACTTTCATTTGATTTAATTAGCTTTGTTTGAATGTGTTTGACTTTCATTTGATTCAATTAGGTTTGTTTGAATTTGTTTGACTTTCATTTGATTCAATTGGCTTTTTTGGAATGTTTTTGACTTTTATTTGATTCAATTAGCTTTGTAGAACGCAATTGACTTTCAATTGATTCAAAAAGCTGTGTTTGAATGTGTTTGACTCTCATTTGATTCAATTAGCTCTGTTTGAATGTGTTTGACTTTCATTTGATTCTATTAGGTTTGTTTGAATGTGTTTTACTATAATTTGATTCAATTAGCTTTGTTTAAATGTGTTTGCCTTTCATTTGATTTAATTAGCTTTATAGAATGCATTTGACTTTCATTTGATTCAATTAGCTCTGTTTGAATGTGTTCGTCTTTCATTTGATTCAATTAGGTTTGTTTGAATGCTTTTAACTTTCATTTGATTCAATTAGCTTTGTTTGAATGTGTTTGACTTTCATTTGATTCAATTAGGTTTGTTTGATTGCATTTGACTTTCATTTAATTCAAATAGCTTTGTTTGAATGTGTTTGACTTTCATTTGATTAAATTAGCTTTTTTTTTATTGTGTTTGACTTTCATTTGATTTAATTAGATTTTTTAGATGTTTTTGACTTTATTTGATTCAATTAGCTTAGTTGAATGCATTTCACTTTCATTTGATTCAATTAGCTTTGTTTGAATGTGTTTGACTTTCATTTGATTCAAATAGCTGTGTTTGAATATGTTTGACTTTCATTTGATTCAATTAGCTTTGTTGAATGCATTTCACTTTCATTTGATTCTATTAGCTTTGTTTGAATGTGTTTGACTTTCATTTGATTCAAATAGCTGTGTTTGAATATGTTTGACTTTCATTTGATTCAATTAGCTTTGTTGAATGCATTTGACTTTCATATGATTTAAAAAGCTCTGTTTGAATGTGTTTGACTTACATTTGATTCAATTAGCTTTGTTTGAATGTGTTTGACTTTCATTTGATTCAATTAGCACTGTTTGAATGTATTTGACTTTCATTTGATTCAATTAGGTTTGTTTGAATGTGTTTTACTTTCATTTGATTCAATTAGCTTTGTTTGACAGTGTTTGACTTTCATTTGATTCAATTAGCTTTATAGAATGCTTTTGACTCTCATTTGATTCAAATAGTTTTGTTTGAATGTGTTTGACCTTTTATTGATATAATTTGAATTTTTTAGATGTTTTTACTTTCATTTAATTCAATTAGATTTGTAGAATGCATTTGAATTTCATTTTGATTCAAATAGCTTTGTCTAAATGTGTTTGACTTTCATTTGATTTAATTAGATTTTTTTAATGTTTTTGACTTTCGTTTGATTCAATTAGCTTTGTTGAATGCATTTCACTTTAATTTGATTCAAAAAGCTCTGTTTGAATGTGTTTGACTTACATTTGATCTAATCAGCTTTGTTTGAATGTGTTTGACTTTCATTTGATTCAATTAGCTTTGTTTTGAATGTTTTTGACTTTCATTTGATTCAATTAGGTTTGTTTGAATGTGTTTGACTTTCATTTGATTCAATTGGCTTTGTTTGAATGTTTTTTGACTTTCATTTGATTCAATTAGCTTTGTAGAAATCATTTGACTTTCAATTGATTCAATAGCTTTGTTTGAATGTGTTCGTCTTTCATTTGATTCTATTAGGTTTGTTTGAATGTGTTTAAATTTCATTTGATTCAATTAGCTTTGTAGATTGCATTTTGACTTTCATTTAATTCAAATAGCTTTGTTTGAATGTGTTTGACTTTCATTTGATTTAATTAGCTTTTTTTTTTATTGTGTTTGACTTTCATTTGATTTAATTAGATTTTTTTAGATGTTTTTGACTTTCATTTGATTCAAATAGCTTTCTCTGAATGTGTTTGACTTTCATTTGATTAATATTTTTTTTTAGATGTTTTTCACTTTCGTTTGATTCAATTAGCATTGTTGAATACATTTGACTTTCATTTGATTCAAAAAGCTCTATTTGAATGTGTTTGACTTAAATTTTATCCAATTAGCTTTGTTTCAATGTGTTTGACTTTCATTTGATTTAATTAGCTTTGTAATTGCATTTGACCTTCATTTTTCAAAAAGCTCTTTTTGAATGTGTTTGACTTTCATTTATTTAATTAGCTCTGTTTGAATGATTTTGACTTTCATTTGATTCAATTAGGTTTATTTGAATGTGTTTGACTTTCATTTGATTCAATTCGCTTTGTTCGAATGTTTTTGACTTTCATTTGATTTAATTAACTTTATGAATGCATTTGACTTTCATTTGATTCAAATAGCTTTGTCTGAATGTGATTGAATTTCATTTGATTTAATTAGGTTTTTGGATGTTTTGACTTTAATTTGATTCAATTAGCTTTGTTGAATGCATTTGACTTTAATTTGATTCAAAAGCTCTGTTTGAATGTGTTTGGCTTACATTTGATCTAATCAGCTTTGTTTGAATGTGTTTGACTTTCATTTGATTCAATTAGCTTTGTTTGAATGTGTTTGAATTTCATTTGATTCAATTAGGTTTGTTTGAATGTGTTTGACTTTCATTTGATTCAATTTTTTTGGAATGTTTTTGACTTTATTTGATTCAATTAGCTTTGTAGAAGCATTTGACTTTCAATTGATTCAAATAGTTGTGTTTGAATGTGTTTGACTTCATTTGATTCAATTAGCTCTGTTTGAATGTGTTTGACTTTCATTTGATTCTATTAGGTTTGTTTGAATGTGTTTTACTATAATTTGATTCAATTAGCTTTGTTTAAATGTGTTTGACTTTCATTTGATTCAATTAGCTTTTAATGCATTTGACTTTCATTTGATTCAATTAGCTCTGTTTGAATGTGTTCGTCTTTCATTTGATTCAATTAGGTTTGTTTGAATGCGTTTAACTTTCATTTGATTCAATTAGCTTTGTAGATTG
This sequence comes from Chenopodium quinoa, assembly GCF_001683475.1. Taxonomy (NCBI): domain Eukaryota; kingdom Viridiplantae; phylum Streptophyta; class Magnoliopsida; order Caryophyllales; family Amaranthaceae; genus Chenopodium; species Chenopodium quinoa. The sequence goes on from NW_018745197.1 coordinate 11,881, forward strand.
CATTTGACTTTCATTTAATTCAAATAGCTTTGTTTGAATGTGTTTGACTTTAATTTGATTCAAAAAGCTTTGTTTGAATTTGTTTGACTTACATTTGATCTAATCAGCTTTGTTTGAATGTGTTTGACTTTCATTTGATTCAATTAGCTTTGTTTGAATGTGTTTGACTTTTATTTGATTCAATTAGGTTTGTTTAAATGTGCTTGACTTTCATTTGATTCAATTGGCTTTGTTGGAATGTGTTTGACTTTCATTTGATTCAATTAGCTTTGTTGAATGCATTTGACTTTAATTTGATTCAAAAGCTCTGTTTGAATGTGTTTGACTTACATTTGATCTAATTAGCTTTGTTTGAATGTGTTTGACTTTCATTTGATTCAATTAGCTTTGTTTGAATGTGTTTGACTTACATTTGATTCAATTAGCTTTGTTTGAACGTGTTTGACTTTCATTTGATCCAATTAGCTCTGTTTGAATGTATTTGACTTTCATTTGATTCAATTAGGTTTGGTTGAATGTGTTTTACTTTTATTTGATTCAATTAGCTTTGTTTGAAAGTGTTTGACTTTCATTTGATTCAAATAGCTATGTTTGAATATGTTTGACTTTCATTTGATTCAATTAGCTTTGTTGAATGCATTTGACTTTCATTTGATTTAAAAAGCCCTGTTTGATTGTGTTTGACTTACATTTGATTTAATTAGCTTTGTTTGAATGTGTTTGACTTTCATTTGATTCAATTAGCTCTGTTTGAATGTATTTGACTTTCATTTGATTCAATTAGGTTTGTTTGAATGTGTTTGACTTTCATTTGATTAATTAGCTTTGTTTGAATGTTTGACTTTCATTTGATTCAATTAGGTTTATTTGAATGTGTTTGACTTTCATTTGATTCAATTGGCTTTTTGGAATGTTTTTGACTTTCATTTGATTCAATTAGCTTTGTAGAAAGCATTTGACTTTCAATTGTTTCAAATAGCTGTGTTTCAATGTGTTTTACTTTCATTTGATTTAATTAGCTCTGTTTGAATGTGTTTGACTTTCATTTGATTCTATTAGGTTTGTTTGAATGTGTTTTACTATAATTTGATTCAATTAGCTTTGTTTAAATGTGTTTGACTTTCATTTGATTCAATTAGCTTTATTGAATGCATTTGACTTTCATTTGATTCAATTAGCTCTGTTTGAATGTGTTCGTCTTTCATTTGATTCAATTAGGTTTGTTTGAATGCGTTCAACTTTCATTTGATTCAATTAGCTTTGTTTGAATGTGTTTGACTTTCATTTGATTCAATTAGGTTTGTTTGATTGTATTTGACTTTCATTTAATTCAAATAGCTTTGTTTGAATGTGTTTGACTTTCATTTGATTTAATTAGCTTTTTTTTATTGTGTTTGACTTTCATTTGATTTAATTAGATTTTTTTAGATGTTTTTGACTTTCATTTGATTCAAATAGCTTTGTTGAATGCATTTCACTTTCATTTGATTCAATTAGCTTTGTTTGAATGTGTTTGCCTTTCATTTGATTCAAATAGCTGTGTTTGAATATGTTTGACTTTCATTTGATTCAATTAGCTTTGTTGAATGCATTTGACTTTCATTTGATTTAAAAAGCTTTGTTTGAATGTGTTTGACTTTCATTTGATTCAATTAGCTCTGTTTGAATGTATTTGACTTTCATTTGATTCAATTAGGTTGTTTGAATATGTTTACTTTCATTTGATTCAATTAGGTTTGTTTGAATGCGTTTAACTTTCATTTGATTCAATTAGCTTTGTTTGAATGTGTTTGACTTTCATTTGATTCAATTAGGTTTGTTTGATTGCATTTGACTTTCATTTAATTCAAATAGCTTTGTTTGTGTTTGACTTTCATTTGATTTAATTAGCTTTTATTATTTGTTTGACTTTCATTTGATTTAATTAGATTTTTTTAGATGTTTTTGACTTTCATTTGATTCAATTAGCTTTGTTGAATGCATTTCACTTTCATTTGATTCAATTAGCTTTGTTTGAATGTGTTTGACTTTCATTTGATTCAAATAGCTGTGTTTGAAAATATGTTTGACTTTCATTTGATTCAATTAGCTTTGTTGAATGCATTTGACTTTCATTTATTTAAAAAGCTCTGTTTGAATGTGTTTGACTTACATTTGATTCAATTAGCTTTGTTTGAATGTGTTTGACTTTCATTTGATTCAATTAGCTCTGTTTGAATGTATTTGACTTTCATTTGATTCAATTAGGTTTGTTTGAATGTGTTTTACTTTTATTTGATTCAATTAGCTTTGTTTGAAAGTGTTTGACTTTCATTTGATTCAAATAGCTGTGTTTGAATATGTTTGACTTTCATTTGATTCAATTAGCTTTGTTGAATGCATTTGACTTTCATTTGATTTAAAAAGCTCTGTTTGATTGTGTTTGACTTACATTTGATTCAATTAGCTTTGTTTGAATGTGTTTGACTTTCATTTGATTCAATTAGCTCTGTTTGAATGTATTTGACTTTCATTTGATTCAATTAGGTTTGTTTGAATGTGTTTGACTTTCATTGATTCAATTAGCTTTGTTTGAATGTGTTTGACTTTCATTTGATTCAATTAGTTTGTTTGAATGTTTGACTTTCATTTGATTCAATTGGCTTTTTTGGAATGTTTTTGACTTTTATTTGATTCAATTAGCTTTGTAGAACGCATTTGACTTTCAATTGATTCAAAAAGCTGTGTTTGAATGTGTTTGACTCTCATTTGATTCAATTAGCTCTGTTTGAATGTGTTTGACTTTCATTTGATTCTATTAGGTTTGTTTGAATGTGTTTTACTATAATTTGATTCAATTAGCTTTGTTTAAATGTGTTTGACTTTCATTTGATTCAATTAGCTTTATTGAATGCATTTGACTTTCATTTGATTCAATTAGCTCTGTTTGAATGTGTTCGTCTTTCATTTGATTCAATTAGGTTTGTTTGAATGCGTTCAACTTTCATTTGATTCAATTAGCTTTGTTTGAATGTGTTTGACTTTCATTTGATTCAATTAGGTTTGTTTGATTGCATTTGACTTTCATTTAATTCAAATAGCTTTGTTTGAATGTGTTTGACTTTCATTTGATTTAATTAGTTTTTTTTTTTTGTGTTTGACTTTCATTTGATTTAATTAGATTTTTTTAGATGTTTTTTACTTTCATTTGATTCAAATAGCTTTGTTGAATGCATTTCACTTTCATTTGATTCAATTAGCTTTGTTTGAATGTGTTTGACTTTCATTTGATTCAAATAGCTGTGTTTGAATATGTTTGACTTTCATTTGATTCAATTAGCTTTGTTGAATGCATTTGACTTTCATTTGATTTAAAAAGCTCTTTGAATGTGTTTGACTTACATTTGATTCAATTAGCTTTGTTTGAATGTGTTTGACTTTCATTTGATTCAATTAGCTGTTTGAATGTATTTGACTTTCATTTGATTCAATTAGGTTTGTTTGAATATGTTTTACTTTCATTTGATTCAATTAGTTTGTTTGAATGCGTTTAACTTTCATTTGATTCAATTAGCTTTGTTTGAATGTGTTTGACTTTCATTTGATTCAATTAGGTTTGTTTGATTGCATTTGACTTTCATTTGATTCAAATAGCTTTGTTTGAATGTTTTGACTTTCATTTGATTTAATTAGCTTTTTTATTGTGTTTGACTTTCATTTGATTTAATTAGATTTTTTTAGATGTTTTTGACTTTCATTTGATTCAATTAGCTTTGTTGAATGCATTTCACTTTCATTTGGTTCAATTAGCTTTGTTTGAATGTGTTTGACTTTCATTTGATTCAAATAGCTGTGTTTGAAAATATGTTTGACTTTCATTTGATTCAATTAGCTTTGTTGAATGCATTTGACTTTCATTTGATTTAAAAAGCTCTGTTTGAATGTGTTTGACTTACATTTGATTCAATTAGCTTTGTTTGAATGTGTTTGACTTTCATTTGATTCAATTAGCTCTGTTTGAATGTATTTGACTTTCATTTGATTCAATTAGGTTTGTTTGAATGTGTTTTACTTTTATTTGATTCAATTAGCTTTGTTTAAAGTGTTTGACTTTCATTTGATTCAAATAGCTGTGTTTGAATATGTTTGACTTTCATTTGATTCAATTAGCTTTGTTGAATGCATTTGACTTTCATTTGATTTAAAAAGCTCTGTTTGATTGTGTTTGACTTACATTTGATTCAATTAGCTTTGTTTGAATGT